>NW_028297112.1:4715632-4862584 GCF_055798465.1 Pogonomyrmex barbatus | reverse complement strand
CATCGGCGAGCTACGCCCGGCTTGCATGTGTCTCGCAAATTGAAATTGCTTTGTAGAAACACGCGCGAGCACGTGACAATGCGAGGCCACCGTTTTACGGCATCTCGCGTCGTAATGAACGGTTTTGTTGCGCCTATGTCGATACTTTCAATTTCCACATAATGACACACGAGTGCGTTGGTTTGAAAAAAAAAAAAAAAAAATTGAAAAGTAGTCGGAAAGACATTTTATCGAGAAAAATGTAACACTGTAAGTTTTTTTATTTTCCGATTCCGCGCTATTTTCGAATGCAGAACGTTGCACGAGCGGAATGGAAAGCTATTATTACATATGATTTGTGTATCTTTTGTAGAATATATAATATTTAATCAAGAGATTAAATCTTATTTTACATGTTTTTTAGCGAATGAATACCGATCGCTCTCGACATCGGAGAGTAGATTCAATTGAACAAAATTATCATATGTTTTCATTTTTGTTAAATTCTAAAACATTGCTTAGAAATATATAAATTTAGTCTGCATTGCAGTGCTCTTTTAAAGCTTTGTATGTATGTCGGGATCTTTTACATAATGGCTATAAAAAACATAAAAAAATACTTTAAAAAGGTTAAATTTTTCCTTAGGGAACATTTATGCTAGATTAGTGTACACTCATAAAGTTGACTTATATTACATAATTTTAAGAATAATTTTTAATCATATCTTTCTTCAGGAATATTTTAAATATTTATTACAGGTTTTAACAAGATTTGAATATGATATAGCGGAAAGTGTTCTTTTATAATCGCAAAGGAAAAAGTTTTTTCTCATGGCATAGAATATTTAAATCGTCTTTTTTTCACTTCATTAAAATTGAAGAAGCATAATCAAGTTTTTGAATAAAGATCCATCTCAAATTCAACGAAGAGGAAGAGATGTGGCGAGCGAGAGACGTCCCATATAATCAACCGCGAGAGGTACGTGAGATTCACGTAGATACATGGCGTGCTTTCTGAAGACGCACGTTTAGTGTCTCTGCCGAGCTATAAACGTAATTCACCGGCAGTAGCAGTCGTTACAAAGAATCAAACGGAGTTAACCCTTGGTAAGCGAGTGATAAACGCATCTTTGCTGGTCGGCCGTGTATTATCGGTGTCCTTCGGGGCTGCTGAACGACGTCGTCGATCGTTAACCGATAGTCGGATAAATAGTCTCGCGTCGACATAAACATACTCCCATCGAGATCGGCTTTTCACTGTTTCTTTGTCTGGCTTGCTAACTAACACATAGTTCTTTCAACTGCGCGGAAATGCGCAGGGCGCCACGGTTTATCGCGAAATCGAGAATCTGTAGAATGATTTTGCGATCTTGTCCGAATCAGGTCAACGTCATCGAATACTCGATAGTATTCACATTCCAAATGAAACGTTCCTGTGTCATCGGATAAACATCCCTCAGCCGCTTGAAATATAAACGACCATAGTGATTTAATCCTTTGTGTGTTTGGGATTGCTTCCATTAAAACTTTCATCAGCCAAAGAGAGTTACATCCGTTATTAAAAAAATGGACGGTGCTATTAAAATAAAAAAAAAAAAATAGTCGCTCGCGGTCGGGACTTTAATATTTCTATCCGTCATTGTGTTTACTCATTTGACAAGCTGGCAAGCAGCTCGGCTGTCCGTCATTCCATTCACCATTCCCGCGTGCGCTTTATCCTCGCCATATCGTTGCGACGGCGTCGTCGTGGCGGCAGAAATACCCTAAAAAATTTTGTTCGCTCATTCACAAATATTTTATTATTCATATTGCCGCGGTATGTAAAATGCGCGGCTTCCTAACGTCGATCTCCGTTTCTCGTTACGAACGCGGCATACAATATTATATCTCGCGTTCGACGCGTCGCGGCCAGCGCTGCGTATCGCGTATATAAAAAACTTTCTGCCATGCGATGATAAATCTAGGAAATATGTAAATATTTGTCCGAGCATGGCTTTGCCCACGCATATTTCATTTCCGTGCCGGAGAAACAGACGGTAATGCCGATGAGCCGGCGATTTATATTTCATTAAATGTAAAATGTTTCCCGGATAGGCGGCAATGCTTTATCAGAAGTCGCGCCTTTACGCCAACTTACTCCTACCGTGAGATATAAAGCTACAACGAGGAATTATGTGCGTTATAAGTCGGACGCGAAGGGAATAAAGTTCTCAACAACAGCTATCGGCTGTCGAGAAGAATGGCGCGATAAACTGTGCCGGTGACACCTTAGACGAAAAAAATAAAAAAGATGAGGAGAGTAATTTCAAATGAAAATATATTTTTGCCGTCGCGTCTCTCGATGAAAAAGAGAGCTCTGTAAGAACTCAGAAGATTCAGGAGACTGTAGTAAACTGATAAATAACCGCCATGCTACTTAAACTTTTATGCTTCAGGAGCAACAGATTTGCATATTCGTTGAATTTGTATACCTCTATTTTCTAAATATGAATATGCATGAACGACTGCTGTATATTCTTATACATTAAATATACTCTAATTTACTCTATTCCACGTATTATCATAATTTACTTAAAGGTTGCTAATTCCTTTTTTTTTTTCATTTTTCTCACATATGTATACAAAATTAGCTGTTAGCTCAGTTAAG
This sequence comes from Pogonomyrmex barbatus, assembly GCF_055798465.1. Lineage (NCBI taxonomy): Eukaryota > Metazoa > Arthropoda > Insecta > Hymenoptera > Formicidae > Pogonomyrmex > Pogonomyrmex barbatus. Next base: position 4,859,958 of record NW_028297112.1, on the reverse strand, counting down.
AGTAGCTTATCATATATATTTGAAAATATTACGCAACTAATTGAGAAAGCCTTATCACGTTTTCATTTCCGTGCGCATTATTCCAGAAGGATTCTTAGAACGTACAGGCGCATCCCGGAATGAAACTCGACCTGTCTTAACAAAGATTACGGTGTCGTCTATCTTTCTCGATTTTCCTCCGCTAATTGTCGGGCTCGCCGGAATTCACGGAGCGTTCGCGCGGTAGCCAATCAAAAGTCCATCAAACGAACTTCCGACTTAATCGCTTACGGAATGAGTTTACTGTCGAGGAGACACCGGCCCCACCGAATGTCGTCGCGAACTGAGACAGCCGGACGGGAATAGTAAATGAAATACGAAGGACGGACGAGCCGTTATAATCGAACTGTGGAAGATCGAAATTTTCGGCGCGATAACCGAACGATTAAAGATTTCTGTTAAAACCTGTTGCTGTGTTTGCTCTTTGCACAATCGCCTTTCGCTTTTCAACTTTCTTTTCCAGCGCGATCTTGAGCACGAATTCGATATCCAGCTCACGCCCGTAGTATCTATCTACTCTGATTTATATTCTGGAACCCGCCACAGGCGGGTTGCGTTTGACGCTCCGACGCCCACGCCCGGGAAAAACGCCACGCTGCAAGCAAGATGCAGGGAAGAAAACGAGGATACTGCACCTTTCTTTTTCGTCGTCCCGCGTAATTCAAAATTTTGTTCCATTAGTTCCGATTGACCGGTCGTGTAATTGGAATCAAAGGAACATCGCATACGTTCCAAATAGAACTTTGAAATTCTGGAGTCGTTTGCGCTTTGCCACAACGTGGTATTTCCACGAACGAACGAAACAGTCGGACTCGCGTGGGTGTATCTTATGAAACGCGGGAGCGAGCTTGTAAAAGCATTCGGTTCTGCGGCACTTTTACTTGGCGAGTCGCCATTGCCTAACGATACCTCGTAAGAAACTTTGCGGGTGCTCGGCGAGAGTATAAATTGATGCTCAGTTATGACTTAGCAGTTTTCTCATCGTGCGTTTTACCACGATGGAAGGTAGATGAAACAATTTCTTCCTCCTGGATGGATTAAATCGGAACGATACCGAAAGATCTTATCGTTGTTGCTTTCGCAACTGACGAATACACGGGCATCAGTTTGCTTACATCTAGTAATTACATCATGCATCAAATCTCTCTGTGATGAAGTAGCTAAAATATTGGCTTTGACGTTTTATATTAACATGAGCCCTTTTTGAAAAAAACGAGAGGAAAATCAGGGAAGAGATGAATTGTATGTTATTCCGGGAAATGTTCGAGCCATTTCTGATCATAGGCAACAACGAGTCTCTTTGATGACACTGCAATTGAGAGGAGAGAAATATACCGTTGTACACTTTATCACGTCACGTTTCCAGTAAAACGGTAAGGAAGTACCAGCGCGAGTGAGTGCTAAGCAAAATGCTGAGCTATCGTCTGTAACAGTGATTAATTGTCTGCGATTACGCGTAGCATTACATGAGCGACGCGAGCTTAACGACAAACCATAACAGTGCAATTTCGCGACACCCACGGCAGACATACTTGATAATGTGGCAACAGGACGATGCCGTTAATATGACATTAAAATTTATCATCGGCTAGACGGGAATTGGCCAAGGGGATCGTTAGTCGGATTAATGTATCACCGTTGTGACGTTCAGCGATTCAAATACCGCGAAAACCATTAACGCGCGCGAATTATTTCGCCTCGCGATAAGCGACGAATGCGTGAGAATGTGTGAACTGTACAAAAATAACATATATATGTCCCCGTAAACATGAAATCGCGCGAATGAGTATCGCGTCAGATTATATGAGAGTGTCCCCAAGTTCCTCGTTGATTTTTCATCTATGATCGTTTTGATCGATATCTCGTACTAATTTTGACTTTATCATTTAATTTAGTCTCTTTACATTGTGGTAGCAAGGAGTATTTAAATATCTTGTAATAACACTGGTATACAATGAAATATAATGAAATTAATCATTTAAAAGATATCTTAATAAATTCCAGACATTATTCGAGATTTACGTCTGTACAGAGAATTGCTTTGTAGATTTATATAGCTTTTATTTTAATTTTATTCACTGTGCTTTAGCTCCTTTTACATCTGCGTTTGAGCTATCTGTAGCGCACTCTTTATGACTTATAAATTGAGGAAGATTCACAAAGTAAAGACTGACTATTAAGAACTGGTAAAATGTAGTAATAAATTCTTTCCTCTTTTATCGTGTTCAAGGAGTCGCCTTCTCCATTGTGGCTTCCACTCTGTGATGTGCATGTATACACACACACACACACACACACACACACACACACACACACACACACACACACACACACACACACACACACACACACACACACACACACACACACACACACACACACACACACACACACACACACACACACACACACACACACACACACACACACACACACACACACACACACACACACACACACACACACACACACACACACACACACACACACACACACACACACACACACACACACACACATGTATGTATATATCTGTTAAGCTGTAAAAGAACGCAAGGTATAGTCTGATTTATCATGATAAATGAATCCGGGATTTTTACCGATCTCTTTCACGTCTTTCATTCGAAGGATCGCCATAATGCGATTGACGTCGTGTCTACACCCGAGATTAAAAAGCTAAAATTACAATGCCGCGAGATAGCGGTTCCTGGATATTCCATTAATTTTCCTCTACTTTCATTATATTTCCTTGAGGTGATAACGGTCAGACACCTCAAGAGAGAAACTATTATTGCTTATTATCTATTTACTTTCTATGTCATACACAAAATATTAGATACGTAAATTCGAGGAAAACTTTCTTGTTTCATACAAACTTTTTGGATCGTTTCAATATCTTACGAGCCAAACTCAAGAGAAATGGAGCAGTCCATACTTTTTATATGCGTACATACAATTTATTCCTTCTTTATTGAAATATTTTAAAATGTGTGTATTTTCCCAGATTATTCCTTTCTCTCTAGGTTTTATCCATCATGAAGCAAAAATCCGTCATTTCAATTTTAGAACAGTTCTCTTTTGTTCTGGTAACCTTTCTCTCAAATTACATATCTATCCCTTATGCAATCCCGCATGAAGTGTGAGTGCGCAACAAGGAGTCCAGTGAACTAAAATTGCCAGTTCTCGATGCTGAATATCGAACTAAAATTGCCAGCTCTCGATGAATATCGAATGAACATGGAGAAAAGATGTCGGATGCTGCCGAGGGCCCGATTGGAAAAAGCAGAATAGGAGGAAGAGAGAGAGAGATAATTATCGACACTTTTGCGTAGTTCTCGCGAGGATCGCTTTCAGAGTTTTTTCTTTTTTTTTTTTGTTCATTGAGTCACTCCACAAGGGCATTTATCAAGATAAACTTTGACGCCGACCTACTGACAGTTGATTTACCGACTCCGAAATTGAATCCCGGAATGGACTTGAACGGTCCATCAGAATCGCGATAAAGAGATGTATGATAAGAAATTTGAGAGTGAATCTAAACAATCGATAGCATATGTGAACTATCAAAATGTTAGCCGTTTGTTATCAACTATATTTATTATCAAAAAACGTAACAAGCTAATTAATACTATTATTAATTTCGCCATGGAAACATTATCGCATTTACTCGCATTTATCATATACAAATAGAATAGCGTTAAATTCTTGAATAACGATGCTTAACTGCGATTTTCACGATAAGCGGTATTTAAGAAAATATCGACTAACGTAAAATATCATGCTAACAAACTCGCTATCTCCATTCTCGAATTGTAATCCAAGTTTTAATTTAATCTTGAGAGCAACCCTCTTCTCTACCTTGCCTTGCCCTAATATATTATCCGGGCACTTCGCTTCAAGAATTATCCGCTCAATTTTCTAAGTACTTCGGTCTGACAGCTGCAAAAAGGCGTGGCCGTAATTTTTCCGTGAATCCGTTCAAAAATCTGGCGCCAGCGTGCAAGTGAAATATCAAATAATTCAAACATAACTACAAAGTATAATAACATCAATATAATAACAAAATAGCATGCGACAAATCAAACTGAAATTTAACAGGTAAAAAATTCATGATGTGATGACTCGCAAAAAAGAAACTTTGATCATCAAAGTCATCGAACGCCATTAAATGCCATTACATTTATTACACGCGTCAAGTATCACTCCGTCCTAATGCTTAAATAAATTTACAATGTGGATAAATATTCAAGGATGTGGATTAATCACTCGCTACGAGATGTAGAGACGTAACTAGCTGCTTCTACGATTGCTCGCAACGAAGCGGTTGATCTAAAATGCCAGCGCAACGAGAGGCATGATGTAGCGGCGACGTTCCTCGCGCTGAAACGCGAGTGTCGCGACAACGTTCTCGACTCCGACTACATTTTAGCGCTGCTACGTCGTGCCAACACGTGAGCGACATGTTCGTACGTGATGACGTTACGTGTGATGACGTTACAGTCTCCTCGATTCCTCCTCCGCCTTCCCTCCTCGTCGGGTCTCCAGTCGGCCCTTTGTGCTCGCACGCAAAGGCAACTGATATCGTCGCTGATCTCGTTCCCGCGAGTCGGGGGATGCGCACGTGCAATTATTTGGACACTTTGTCGCCGCGTCGCAACTGCGTTATTCCCGGCAATCGAGGACGCCGCTCGACGAATCCCAACTGTATATCTCGGCCCCGCCGAGAGCACGAAAAGTGCTCTCTCGTGTCTCTCGCCTGGCGACCCGCCCGCGAGATAATACGTGCGGATATTGCATTTCAAAATTATTGTCGCCTTCCCCAGTGTTACGTGTAATAGAAAAGATATCAGAAAGAGAGATTAAAAACTAATAACTAACAGGAGTACAATGTCCAGTTACAGTGAGCGAATTTAAACTTTGTTATAATATTTAATATTAATTATAAAAAATCCGCTAATAAAATTATATTAAATAAGTAATAATTTCAATTTTATTTGTATATAAAAAATAATATTATTTCTGGAAAAATAATATTAGTGTATTCTTGAAAAATGATTGAAAATTCTGCTTTAATACATAAAAAATTCAGCTAACAATTAGAAGATGTTTATCATCTTTAAGATAAAGCATTAAATGATCTTTTAAATAAATTTCAATCTCAAATGGTTGACGTAATGTAATAATAAATCGATATTAAAATCTGCAAAACGAGTATTATATTAAGAAACATCTCTTCTCTTACGGCCTCGTAACGGCCTATTCGTCGTAGATTTGGAACGATTAATACTATCTCGATCCATTCGCTGCTCCAATATGAATTCGCGCGAGTAAAGTGCATTATATTATTAACCTCTCTTCGAAACCGCAGCTGCATATCGGCTATCTGTCAATAAATTATTCAACAAAATGAAAGAGTCCGGCTTGATAAATAACAAATTTTATAAGAGATGCGCTACTCGAAACATCATGTTTTCTTGCAGATCTGCGAACATACTTGAGATAATGACTTAGCGAATCAAATGGTAGCATGACTCGAAAAAATTGATATATGTTGTATATGTGCATATATATATTTCAGTTATTTTCCTAATACATTAAAGATGCTGTCATATTACATATTCATGTTCATCAGCAATAATAACGCGGTAACCGTACTCAGTCTTATCATCGCATAACTGTTAAATACGTTAAATGTCATAATATATGTGAGGTTGTTACCAAGTACTGCTTTAAAATTCCATTTAGTTTAGCGAATTTGAAAGTTTTGATTGACTATCTTGAAGGCGGTTTATGCGATAAGTAACGATCCTATCTTGACTGATAAGACGAGGATGAAGTCCTCATTTTAACTTAAGCTTTAACAATACCGTTTTGAAATTCGTATTGCTCACTCTCTTCTAGACGCATTTCGCATATTGCCGCATTTGGGGTTGATTAAAATTCTAATTGGAATTAGTATTGGTGATTTACTTCCGTAAATGCCGAGAGCTTCGCGTTAATGAATTAACGATGAAAAGTCCTTTACGGGCGCTTTCTCTCTTTTGGCTCGATATTACCGAGAAGAACTCACAGCTGCCTGCTGATTTTGTTCCAACTGTCTGTTCTTTACCGGCAGAATAACTCGAGCAAAAAGAGCAATATGGTTAAAAAAATACAATCAGAATCTATGAATAGAAGAGGGAAGATAAAGAATCGAGAACGAAGTTGAAAAGAAGATGATGATGAAAGATTCATCAAGGTGGAAAGAAGAGGTGAAAGGGAGTTCGTTTCTCTTCATCAGAAATCGATTTCTTCAAGACAATAAATTGGCTATAAACTCAGAAGATAATATCGACACCACGTGATATACGAACGGGATAAGAATTATAGTGGCAGGGAGATGCAGATACACTAAGAATGGTATCATGAAATCCCAAATTAATTAATGGCCAGGATGTGTACTGACTTTTTCAGAAGCCATCAACGAAACTGCGAAAAGCTCGCGATGAAAAAGTCCAGGATTATCTCGTGTTCGTTGGGTAGACGTTGAATGCAGAGTAAATAATTAATTACCGTCCGCCAGCCGCATAAAAGATAATTTACTCGTGGGCAAAAGGTTTGACGCATCAACACGACCAAATATTACGGCAGAAGAAAGAGACGACGGATGAAATATATTTATGAAGATATCATTGCGTTCGGGACGTTGGATTCATCAAATTTTGATTTTCCGAAGATTTGAGTGACGTACACCATGTAAACAGTTCGTATCGTTCCCTTACGTCCTATAAAAGATATTAAGACAAGGAGCAACATATACTTGACATTTTGCTGTCGAGGATATGAGAAAAGCGAAAGAGAAAGGAGAGAAAAATAGCGAAAGAATCGTGGCCTCGGAGTGCATCTTTCTGCTGTCTCGATTTTCTCGAACTCATCCCTATCGTACTCCTACCTACACTACAGCTTCCTCTTTTACCCGTCTATTCTCACGTTCTTATTCCCGTGCTTTGCTCTCACCTTGTTTTTTTTTACACCCGAGGGAAACACGGAGCACCTTCTTAGCGAGATAGAAAAGAAGCGGTCGCCTAGCGCGGATGCTCGATACAGTCGATGCATATAAGAAGACGAAGCGACAATAGCAGCCGCCACATTCTCGCGCATTCTGATTTATTGATTGCTCGCTCATGCGATTCAACCGGTAATAAATAGCGAATAAATCTGTAAATTTGCCGTATACAACTTATTTATACGTGAATATAATATAAATTTTTAATTTAATTTTAGAACGTCAATAAAAATTTTGCTGTTTGCACATAGTCTTTGTAATTAATATGAATAAAATGGCTACGTTGCTGCGTTGCAACGTATTTTATTTACATTTTATATTAGGCATAAAACTATATCAAGGCTACTTTGTTAGATTACTTAACGTTAACATTTTAAAAATAAAATTAAACTTTACAATTTTAATTTAAAAAATTTAAAATAACAAAATTTAGCAGCTGCGAGTTAACGCAATACAAAAAATTTCAACCTAATCTCTCTAATCTTATAAATTTCCTGGTTTCCTGAAGATTATTAAAAATAAAAAAAAATAAAAAATAAAAAATATTGGACAAATAGCTCTGACGGAACTATCCAATAAAATTTCTTTCAAAAATTTTCTTTCAAAATTTCTTTCAAAATTTTCATAGCAAAAAACAAAAACGTTACTAATCTCTCATGCTTTATCTGATTTACATTTGTTTATAATTACCGAACACAACTAGATATACTTATTCAAAATTTTACTGCATCTTTTACATCTCATATTTTCGCCTTGTCGTGCGCGCCACGACGACAGATGTATTTTTTATCAGCGATATTACAACGCATCCTCATAAATGAAAAGACCGTAGGCGATGGAAAAGTAACCGGAATAGTTATTGATTTTCTGCTAACTGGCTATTTCGCTGAGAGAATTACCGCAAACGCATTTTCAACGTGTCATTTGTTCCAACGTAATATACAATTACAAGATGTACATTATAAGAATCTACGGATGGAACTATATTTAACATTTGTAAATCCATTCGAGTATATGTAATATATAATCGAAAAAATGTATTTTTTGCAAAAACTTAATTTGCTTTGTCAACCAAGTTTAATTTTTATATTTTTTTATCTAATAATCATTAAAAGTGCAAACGTACCGATTGTAATGGACGTTTGTAATAGATGGCATCCATTACTGTATGTTTTTCTTTTCCGTCGAGGATACAAAGTTTTGCCAAATTTATTGAGCAAGAGTTAAACGAATAAATTAAATCGCAAATAAATAGGTTTCATGCAAATAACATTTTTTCATACGTTTTATGTTCGCTAATACTTTTTCATGATTATCATTATAAATAATGCTTAATCAGTTTTCAAGATTTTAAAGTTTTGGAGTTGTCTAATATATAGTACCTATTCTCAACATTTTTTAAATGTATTTTGAAATATTAAAATAACTTATATAAAAAGTTTTGATTTGTAAAAAATAATCAACTATAGAGAACAAAAAGATTGATTTTACTCACCAGTTTCAACCACGCATTGGTCGTAAGAATTTGGTTCTTTTCATCCTGCAAAAAACAGAATAATGTTATTTTACAAATGTAAGTAATATTATAAGCATTACTATAATACGTAGATTGTATCGTATCATACATAATTATAATTAAAAAACATAATAATATTTAATTTCAATATTTTTTTCATATTACAGTTAATTATTTCTGCTTCAATTGTGATATAAGAATAATCAATTGTATGTGCACAATTTCTGTGATTTAGTATTTGTTCACCCATTTAGAAAATATATAATTAACGTTTGATAAAAATAAAGTATTTATATCTTTTTCTAAATCTTTTTCTAAATTATTAATAAATATATATATAAATTATATATATAAATATATATATATATATATATATAAATATATATTAATAAATTTATTATGTAGCTTTATTTTTTTGTTTACTCATAGAACGTTATTATCCCTTAAAACAAACGAAGATTTATCCCAAGATGATGCTATTGATATCATCCATATATTTTATATATATATATATTTTTTAACATAGTTCATGTCTTTACATATACATCTATCCCATTCGTTGATGTGCAAACTAAGTTATACGTTTCACTCGATGCAAGCAAACAGCATACGGCAAATATTTATTCACAAAATGAGTTGGACGTGCGATTTAATATCACCAATACCAATTCAATAATTTAAAAACGTGTGTTGTATTCGTAAAAAACTTTCAAAACAATAAAAAATTTAATCAGTATCTATATCATGTTTAATGTAAAATTTCAGAATAAAAAATCAAATCAATATGTGGCTATTATGATTTAAAATTAAATGTAATTGAAACTAGGCATTAATAAGTAAAATATTAAACAAAAGAATTAAAATTAAACAATAAGAATTAAATAAGAAATAATAAGAATTAAAAATACAAACAATATATTTATTATATCTGTGCTAGAAATTTAAACAAAGTATACGCTAAAAATTTGCAACACTAAGTCTGAAAGATTGTGTGATAAAGGAAAAAGTAATAACGGGGAAATATCATTGAATCGTAAGAATCCTTGTTCGTAAAGAGATAACCAATAACCGCAAATCACTAGCTACAAATATTCTCTCAATGGTAGCTTTGATCGAGCCGGCCGAAAAGAATCGTTCTCTCAGTCTATCGAGAGCTTCAAAGTGATAAAGCGAATGTGTTTTCGGCATCGTTGCCGACAGACAAACTCCATATTCCTATAGGCAATCGTATTAATTGAAATCGTTACTCGTCAAGCGTATTTGACATCGTTTCACGATATAAAATGAGAATAAATTGGCGAATAATTTTTTGAAAGATCGAGAAGCAAAAGTGAGCAGTAAATATTTTCTGCCTGAAAATTTTCCTTCACAGAAAATATCTTGACACTGAATGAAAAATACGATGCAATTACGCGTTTCTTACACGAGAAATTCTAAACACCTTTTTTGCATTGTTCATTAATTTAATTAAAATCTGTTATAATTCTGTTATATATTTATAATAATTTATACGGATATTTTTCGTTACGCATTCTTTAATCTCTATCTAAAGTAAATATAAAAGTAAGATTGCAAAATTTAACAAAACAGAAAATTAATTCAATAAATTAGCGAGAAAAGTTATATTAAAAAAAATGCAAAGTTAAATTGCAATTTTCCTATTAAGTAAATTTTCTATTAAATAATGATTAAAGCTTACATCATCATAAAAATATTTCCATAGAATTTTATTCTATCGTCAATAAAATTATATTATATTATGTATTAAATACAAAATTGTAAATTGAAAAATATAATATTTGCGATTTAAATTAATTTTCTATTTATTTATAATATTATAATTCATGAAACATACTAAAGTATGCTGATGAATTTAGCAAAAGTGCAGTAAATAAAATCGAAAGAAAATAATCCTTGGTTTTTGTTGTTTGAATTTTCTTTTGTATTTTCTTGTTGTATATATGAAATCTAATGGCAAGGATTTTGCGTGACAAAGATACCCGTCGTACAGCTTGCACGTTTCTCTCCTAGTCGTGCCTTTTCGTGACACACTTCCGCTTCCGCTATGTCGACGTTCTTTATGTATGAGTAACACGGATGCGTTTTGTCATGGCTGACTCATTGGCGCGACGTAATTGCACCTTGCGACAAAGACTAAAAACTTACGGTATAGCGCAATGTTCATCACTCGTAGTGTCAGCCTGGGTAAATGCGAACAAAATTACGAGTGATGTTACGAATTAATTTCTGTTGCATCACGAATCATGAGATATCGCGGTTGATATTAACGAAGTTATCGCAAATGTTTTCTAAATACCAAACAGATGTTATAATGAATAGATAAAAATTAATTTCCTTTTTATAAGCAGAAAAGCCAGATTTCTTAACTAGCACTAATTTTGCCAAGTTGTCTATAAATTCTCTAGCTTTTAGCCACAACAGACAGTGTACGTTTTATATGTAATATATTTCATGTTATAAACTGACTGTCGACATGATATACAATCTATCAGACGCGCTGAGCTCAGCTCAAAGCGGAATCCAGCAGCGGGGAATAAAAAAGTGCGAATTTCACGGCTTCCATCTGAAATGGCGCAAAATTGACATACGGATTCCCCGTGACGTCAACATTATTCGACAGACTTTGCGGAGATACACAAACTGTGCGATTTCTGATCGAAATGCAAAAGAATTTCATTTCGTGACCGACAATAGCAATGTAACAATGAATTTCAATGAAATGTATCACGGATTGAATTTTTATGGATTTATAGATTCACACATAGATTGTTCCCCACAAGGAATAAATTCGTCGAATCAAATAAAATGACCATATTATTTATCACTACATGATCTAATAAAAAGACGAAAAATCTTAATTGAGGATTAATCAAGCGATTAATCAAGATAATTAACGTCATCGAACATTGACAAAGTGCATAAACATTCGTCAAGTGGAAAGGCACGATCGTTTCAAAACAGGAGTTTCTGCAACGTATGCTGTGATTAATCGATGCAACGTGTCGCGACGCAAAAAGTTCACGACGCGTGTATTGGCCGCATAATGCACAAGTTGCATATGTGCATTACACGAACAAAACCTTGAATCTCCGGCTAATAATCTGCAGTTGCTATAATTCCCGTTAATTCGTTTTTTCTCGTGTTTTGAGGAAGAAGAAAATAATATTAAATTCGGAACATATATTTTTATTCCGCTCTTCGTGATTTTTATTTATGAGACGTATACTTTACAAAAATTTCTAGAAAAATAATACATCAAATTTTGACACAATAAGCAGAAAAACGGCGAAAATATTTCCTTCTGCGAGACAGACGTGTCTCGTTCGATTGCAGTGGCGGTGAATCAAACAGTAGTATAACTCAACGTCTCGTCGGCCATGGGAAGTAGAAAAAGTCACGACTGAGCGCGACCAAATGTTTACGACCATCGTGAAACGTAAAAAATTTATAGCACGCTGAAGAACATGGAAATGGAATTAACAAAGACGTGATCGTTGCTTACGATATCATATTCCGTATGCATATTGTCAGAGAGGTAATAAACATCGCGCGATATTGTTATTATGTACGGAATAGATTATTATATATGTACGGAATAGTCGTTACCATAAATGTCACGTAATGGAAAATATTCATATTTACTGATACATTGATGAAACAATCGCGAGAGTTAATATTCGTCGTGTAAATAATATTTCGCAGGATTACCCAAAAACATGATGAGTTTTAGCTTACGACTTTGCGAATGTTGAAAGTTTTGTTGATCTTGTTTCGCGTGTTCTCTGTTCTGCCCAACAGCAGGTTCCTGCCATTATGAACTTTTCCACTTATGTGACCAATTAAAGGGACTCCGTTTTCACGAAAGATCCTCACTTTCCAATTCCAACATCGAATAAAAGTTTAAATTTAAAAAACTAAATGTATCAACGAAGAACTTTTTCGTCTGGTACTCTCGTATTTATGGGACCAGCATGGAAAACGCGGTTTTGAAAAGGGTTTCAACCGGGATTAAACTACGCTGAAACCAATTTCAAATTAAAACTGATTGTGGTATATAACGTATTGTTTGATTTAGCTTTAGCTATATAGGTACATATACGAATGTAACAGCGTATTAATTAAACAAATATTAATATATTTTATATAATCGATTCGCCGTTGGCTTTATCTGCTTCACAAGCTGATTAAATTCCACAAAATCTCTGAAAAATGATACTGTATAACCCAACCACGATTTAATTATTATCAAACTTTTTCTCATTTTTTTATATAGTTCTTAAATAGTCGCGCTTATTTATTTGCATTTTATACATTTGTTTTAAATAAATTGTACATTAACGATATTGATAAAATAAAATAACTTCTCTTAAGATATATATTACACTACGCGTTATTGAATTTTAATTGTATAACAATTCCACAAACAATTTAATAAACGATAAAATTTGTAACATGATTCTTCTAATTAATAGTGGCGTTATGTACATTCCAAATAAAATTATATCATTCAAAATGATACCAATCAGATTGCTATATTGTATCAATTATATCAATTATATTATATGTACAAAGAAAACAGTTCAAAGATTTTATTCGAAAGTAATAGTGGAATAGGAATTTTGCACTGCAAGATTTATGAATTAATTCATTAAGGTTGCCGGATTTCTTGTTGCAACTTGCGCCGAGTAAAAAACTACAGAGATACCCGTCGTTTCCAAAGGCAACGATACTTTGAAAAGGGCAACGGCAAAAACCCCAGTCAGTTTGAGCGATGCGACTTAACGGACGAAAGGGTGGCGAGCAGGGGTTGTAATGGAATATGTTTTGCTACTAGAGAGAAGAAAGAGAGTTCGTTCCGGAAATGTCCGCGCTCTTAATGTCTGGAACACATAGCGTACCTTTTGTTTTTACAGAAAATATATCAGATTGTATGAACTTTTAAAAGGAAAGCTATGGTGCAAAATAACGATAGCTGTAACAATGAAAAATAATAATAATTATGAACCAGAATAAGAAGAGATAAAAGTTCGTGTTTCCAGATAATCATATCCTTTGTGAATAAATAAAGAAAATCTCCGACGAGGAGCGTGTCGTAAACAGTACGTTCTATTGTATAATTAAACGTATCAATGTTAAACTTACATTAAAGCGTAAAAAAATCCGAATAGTGATAAAAATATTTGACTAAATTTTATTTATTAAACAAAACGCGCAAACTCACGCACACAACACAGGTTGAAAAATATGTGAAACATTGTAGAATCTTGACAGTTGCAAAATAAAATACATCGGAAGCTTGTGACGTAAACGGGCTCGGCCTGACGGATATATTCCCTCGGCCGTTAATTCTGGCCATAAGAATGTTTTGAGAGGAAACACCTCCGATCGGTTTCTTTAATCCCGGCTATATGTTACTCCTGCCAGGTTGGCGGAACCGAAGTGAATTGCAAGTATCTGGACGTACCCTCTCTCGACCAATTTATAATTGTAATCGAGGATCGAGGAAAAAACCTCCCTCATCGTAAATCCTTAATGAACGTTTGAATATCGTCCATTCGTTACGCCTATCAAATATTGATCAATCGAGATTTTATTTATACGGATCACGATAATGCTCACGGAACGCTATCGACTATTCTCCAATTGATCCATTGGGGATTGGTCATTCGATACGCCTGCAATTTCAAGCTTGGTCGCTATAATATGCATGCATCAGAAAATATCAAGATACGAAAAAGGCATACAGGATGCTGCTACCGAAAATTGTATCGGTATATATTTAAAATTTAATATATACGATTGCTGCGAACGAAAAGTAACACAAATACGATTTAGTAACACTTTGCTGAGCACGCAGAAAATACATATATTCTATTTTTCCTTTCAAGAATTGCTTTTCTCATCCGAACCCAAACATTTGGAGTTAAATTACAATATGTTTGGATGAGGTTTAATAATAATTTTTATTTTTGATGCAAAATCGAATTATACTTTTATATATTTTTCTCGGAAAACTTGCATAATAATTTATATAGAAAAATTCAGTAAACTTTTTACAGAACAAGAATTTCCTTAAAGACAGAATCAACGGCTACATGGCTAAATTCGTTTTGTTTTGTTAGCGTGTTTTATTAAGGGCGCGTCTTCAGATCTTTTCTTACGAATCGTAACGTCTGCGCTATGTACTGCGTATATACAGAAATGTACGCTGTATATAATGATGGAAGTAAATAACCGCAGAGAGAGAGAGAGAGAGAGAGAGAGAGAGAGAGAGAGAGAGAGAGAGACCGAGAGTGAAGATGGAGAACGTAATGCAATCTTGCTTCATTCGTCCCTGCTTAACCACGCTCTCATTTAGATAAGCCCGATATTTTGACGTGCAAAAACTTGCACGGCTAATCTTGGCGTTTCTTATCTCGAGGGTTCACACAGAGGCTGCAAAATAGCCGTCTCATAATGGATATTCACCCTAAAGATTTGGAATACATTCGCGAAATCGTGTTAATCTTCATTATATTTAAGATAATCAATTTGAGCTCTTGTTAACCTGGTTATTATCAATATTAATTATTATATAATTGATTAATCATTGTTAAATATACATTCTGATCAATCATCATGTATTTATAATAATTTTATAATGCATTTATTATAATTTATAAATTTATAATTTAATATTTATATTAGAGAAACATATAAATTTTGTAAAACATATATATATATATATATTTTTTTTATTGTTAAATATTATTCTTTACATATATTACAATGACAAAAAAAAATAATTTATTTCTATTATATTTTGTTTCAATTTTTCTTTTTTTTGCTCATCATTTTTTTTTTAATATTAAAAATATTAAAATAGTTTAGGTACAGTTAGTTAAGGCATATTATTGCGCTCTCTTTTTATTATTTTTATATCACAAATAAATATATTTTGTAGCTGCAAAATATATCGATAAATCTCAAATATGCAATGTAAGAAGAAAGATAACTTACCACGTCGATGATCTGCTGCAGAGTGATGCCAAACTTCACCTCCAACGGTTCACTCTCATTCGCAACTGGTCGCTCCAAGTTGTTATAATTTGCCAGCAGATGATTTAATAAGCGTTTCTCGTGACGCCCACAAAGGCTTTCTGCGATAAAGAATGAGAAAAATCGAATGTCAGTCAAGCTTCGTACGTTATTCAGGAGGATGTGAGCTGCAAATAATCGCAACCCTTGTCAAAACGTATTTACGAAAAGATACGAGAGAAAAGATTCTTGTTCCCTCGATAACAGCTTTTTCCACAAAAAAAAAAAAAACATAAAAAAATCAATTTAATTATTTCTGTTACAATGGATAAAATTCTGGGGACATTTTTCTATTTTTTTTTTACTTCTGTTTTCAAACAGTCGGCAATTTGCGTCAAAAAGTAATTATTTACGCAGTTTTTAATTCTGACAGAAGCTGCACGCATTTTTTTCTCATTGGTTTCAACAAACATATTATAGAATGGCTAGAATACAGAGTGACTAGTAGTCAATAGTGTAGGAAATGAAATATTCTTAGAATGTAAATGTATTTGAATATTTATACTTTTTTTTTCCATTGATCGAATTACATAGTTTCATTTATTGGAGAACTTGGCATGTGTGTTCGTCTCGTGTCCGAAAATAAAACAGCTGATTCATGAAAATGCTAAATTCATGTCATTACAATTAGACCGCGAGAATCTGAAAGGGAGCGACTTGATTAAGCCTGATATTTGCATAATCAGAGAACAGCTTAGCTAGAATGAGATACGAATATAAGAGCTCATATCTTATACTTGTAATCGTCATTAAATAAAACGGAGTATAATAAGATAAAACATTCTTTTTTAATCAAGCAATTCCTATATTAATTGATTGATGAATATATTCTAAATATTACATTTGATAGAATGATTGTAGATATATACAAAATTATATCCTGCTATTTCTAGACGCATTTCATAATATATTATTAAATTCTTTTATTGGAATATAAAAGTTACTGTACTACAATTACAAATAAATATAATATGACACAACTTTTCGTTTGCATATCTTCCTCAATCTTAAATATAAAAGTATTGTGTATTTAATTACGGTAATTAAATGAAAGATATGCATAGAACGAAAAATAACTTTGCATGTCACTTTTCTCATGAAATGTATCTTTTATTAGTTCACTAATCTGATGAGTAACTGAAATAAGTGTATATATATATATATATATATATATTTTTTTCTTTTTTTTTTAATTTTTAAATACTAATGTTATTCATTAGCGATCAATCATCTTTCGGCGGACCTAATCGTATCAGAGTAGAGAATTAATGTATGTTGACAATTATAAAGTTCCCAAGTTCCCAAGTTGCAGGAGCGTCGACGCGGAGCACAGCGCGAGCGCCGAGGCCATTGTGAGCCTCGTGCTCGGTCCACTTTTGTGTTCGGCTCCAATCTATTCGTGGCTGAACGATAGACGCGACGCAAACTACTTTAATCCTTCGACAAACAGGGAACGCGAATGCATTCCCATCCCCGGGACCGTTTCGGGAACCAGATTGTACTCGAGCACGTGCCGCTGCGGGATCAAGTTTGGGCTTCGACTCGTGGTGTGTGCCGATGCCACTGAATACAAGGTGCAACAGGACTGCGTCCACGGGGAGAGAATAATGGTCGTCGGCCCCGCGGCTGAATTCGGCACACGTGCGCCCATTGAAGACGAGGGCCGAGGTATCGTGAGGTCGCGACAAATATACCATTGCACCGTGAAACGTTTACCGTCGCCCGCGGAACATGGTCTATCGCCCGGTCCAAATATTTCGCGATCACATTCCGACTCCCTTTCTCCCCCCCCCCCCGCTCCCCGCCTTGCCTCGCGCCTTGTCTTCCCTCTAGATACATTAATATTCCGAGTTTGAGTGGGGTACTAGGATATCTTGGAGAGTCTGAACTTCCTCCCAGAATTCATCGCTTCATCATGTTACAAATTCCGCCGGCCGATAATCACGTACTTCGTGCAACTCGGTTCGTCTGAAATTCGAGGTCGTTTCGGAGGTTGGCGAAAGAGAACATTATATACATAATACAATACGGTGTATTCCGTTTGCACAGAATTAAAGTGCCTCACGACGTATAAATTCCTGCTTAATTTAATATTAAAGCGGTAATTGCCATTCGCGTGCAATTAAAACGTATTCTTCTACAATTAAGTGAGAACCTGAGTAAGCCTGAGTTCCTTAAGTTACATTCTCAATAGATGTAATAAAGCCTGATTTTCCGTTTGAAATTTTTTTACTTTAAATTGAAATAAGCCCATTTTATTTCTTTGCGAACTAAATAGGAATAAAGAAAGAAAAACAATGACAAATTTTATGATTCGAAAAAGTTACATATTCATACATTTTCTTGATTTAAGTTACTAACGCGTCTATTTCAATTAGAATAATAGTGGCTGTGGATTAGTCAGACACGTGTAATTACTTACGCCTACTTACATGTACGGGTTAATTATTTTCAAACGAACATCTCTCTCCCGGGGCATTAGCAAAGCACAAAAATGAAATTAATGCGATCCTTAATCAGATCAATCAAATGTATTACGCATGTATCGATCCGACGTTAATTTCTAGTTTATACACTACAGGAATATCGTGCGGTGTTGATTAATCACCTTTGTAACGCCCAACGTAGAACGCATGCCGCCCATTTGACTACGTGCGCCATGTAAATAGGCCAAATTATTAGAATTGCAATTAATTATGGTAAAAAATAATTTATCGTCGCATTCCCAGTGGCCGAGTCCAATGAACGATTTATCGGACGCTCACTCGGAAAACAGAAAAATAAATCAAAAAGCTCCATTTAATTAGCCGCTTTGACGGTAACGAGCGCAAATTTGTGATCACGAAACGTCATCGTGTAGGATATGAAAAAAAAAAAAAATAGCCAGCAATGCGTTATCGGCCAATTTTCGCTTCGAAAGGCAGCGCGCCGTTCAGGGATATTAATGAATTGAAAAAATCGATAGCACCGCCAAAAGGACAGATAAGCGTGAATCTCTTTTAGCGATCCCTCGCGCGGAAGTAATATAGTTCGAGACTTGTCTTGAACTTCTTGAATGAGCGACAACGAAACGGAGGCGGCAACTAAACAACTTCGCCGAATCGTGCAATGGCCATTTAGCCAAGTGTTGGAGGACGATGGCAGTAATTAATGAGGCATACGTAAAACCGAAGAGGAACTTAGGAGAAGCTAAGGGCACGTGCGCTGCAACTCTTGTGTACTAGAGAACTTGTGTTAATGGCTCCTCCGGGGAAGAAGAAGAAGCCAATACCAGAGTAGAGAACATCTTCTAATTATTACATACAAATTACATATATGTTCGATTTAATGGAAAAGATAAACGAGATATTTTTCTCATACAAGGGCATTTATGAGAGTTACATTCGAGGAAGAGAATTTAATCAAGAATGTGCCCCGAAAAGCTATTAGTCTAATGAAATTGAAAACAGTAACGTAACGATTAATTAATTGCTTTTTATTCGTTGTAATGTGCTCAGCAGAGACATTAGCTATTAGTAGACGTAAGCTGCTTACGGAATGCTGCACATGCCATTTTATTTGTCATACTTTGTCACTGCACGTAAGCTTATACAACGTCTTATCCTTCTTTCACATTATTTCAACTACCCGGCATAACGTTCGCATTGCTCGCCATCTGCATAACCTAAATCGTGTATATCTCTCGGAGGTGTGTAACGAGCATAAATCTCGCATTTCGAACGGTACTTCCGCAACTTTCCCATATATTTTCACGTTACTCCCAATAAAGCTTCATTATAATTCACGATAGTTCATTCGGTGGACATAAAGCTGTTTTATCGCTTGAATTAAACTGCTACAACGGTCAAATTGTTAATAATGAAAAGCATATGTCGGGCGCAACCTGGAGAATATGGGCTATGCAAATCCTATAAATAAGATTATCTCTCTCGTACCTGTTAATCAATTCCTGAAAATCAACACTAACCTGGAAAAAGGGTTAACAGGGAATGCCTCGTACGCGCAAATGCCACGAACAAAATCAATCTCGGTGCGCCATTATTTCATTTCCGAAATTAATAAAACAGATTAATGAAGGGATTCTCAACAGGGAAGTTGTAAATTAGGCGTGATAATCTGTTATTTCATGCGTAATATTTTCCAGTTTTTCATGCGCTATCCGTGTAAATTAAGCAAACGCTTCATTTTTTTTTTATTTCACGCAAATAAACATTTATAATTTACATATATCTGGTTTTTTCTGACCTGAATTTACATTTGCACAATTAATATATAAATCAAATAAAATCAACTTAGCATAAATGAAAAAAAGAGAGATTTTGCGAAAAGCATAAAATAAACAGGATTATTCCGATTGTACAGCAGGTATCTTTCTGAAATATGAAATGCTAAGAAAGCAAGAAGAAAGAAAAACGGAAGGAATGAAGAAGCGAGAGACAACAATGCTACTTTGTAAAGAAGTTTGTCACTATTGTTGACTTAACTATTTAAAAAGTATTATCCTAGATGTCGACTTGAAGAAAGTATCTAAAAGTGTACAGTTTAAATTGCTACAAAAAGGAATGCATTACATGGACGCACTAAAACAAAAGCTACAAATACCATTGCTATCGTGAAATTTCTTTCTAGATTATTTTTATTTCGTTAAAATGTGGAGAGAAGAAACGAGAAATTCCGTGCAAAAATAGCAGGTATGACATTCGTGACTTTTTGGCAGGCCTACGAAAGGCTTAACATGCCATTATTTGACGGGGGATGAGCCTTTTAACGGCATCCCACAGAGAGGTTCACAAAGGAACCGCGATAGCTTCATTTGGTCGTCTACGTCGATTTAGATTAATGAGTGACCGAGTTTGAAGGGAAGAATTCAAGGGAAAACAAGAGTGCGGCAAAGAGATGGGGTTGAAGTATAGCTCACACACTGTGACATAATGGTCGATAAAATCCGTTCGGTCGAAATACGTGTCGAAATATGCACCGACATGAAGCCGGATGTTCTTTTCGCTGACGTCGACGTCACTGCTCATGAGCTTTGCAGGAAGTATCCCCATGGATGGCAGTCTTTGAAGGAACAGATCATGTGCCTATCCACGCGTGTGTATACTCGACACGTGCGCGGGGCTGCGATATTTTCCTTCCTACGTCACTGCTGACGACATGCGACAATATAAAAATACCGGTTGCGATAAAGAATGGACGACGATTGTCATAGTGTTCAGTACACTGGCACTGGGAGGCACGAAAGTGATTATCTGAGAATGATCCTAAAGTGATCCTAAAGTGAATGAAAGTAAATTTGACGAAAATCGAAAATAAATTTTTCATCCCGAGAATTACTTGATATAAATTTAATTTCTCTCGTATAGATTTTCAAATCGAAAAACATCTTTCTTGTCTCGTCATTTTAATTACTTATTTAATATATGCGAGTGGTATTTTTATCGATAATAATTTCCGCTGAGAATGAGATATTAACGTATAAAAAAATATTTCATATTATTGAAAAGTCCCCGAGTATCCTAGCGAAAAATTGAAGAATCAGTATACTCGAGAAATTTATAATCTCATTGTCATTATCACCGAGATTCTTTATAATCCTCACTCATCCTTTTGTTTACTGCGACTCAACCTCGAAGGGAGCAACTTTCAATAAACTTATATACCAGGTAAATAGGATTACTTTTATAGAATGGCGTCAGGGGCGGTTTTTACAGCCCCGACGTCATTCTCATCGTCTCAACCAGTTAAGTCTTCCAGGCACCGGCAGAATCCGCGCTATGAATGGCAGCCCTCTTGAATACCGGCGTGAATTCGCCCACCCGAGTATTCACGCGTGGGCATCATCGCGTGCGCACCCCATCCTCCATACATTTAGTAATATGTATGTACCCGCAGAAACCCACCTAACTGTGGGTCACGTGTGGACGACAGCTCGATTAACTCTAACAGTTTTAAACTTTTTGACATATTCCTCGTACCAAACGGGACAGTTTAGACTCGCAAAAATTTTTGTGTCTGCGAAAATCTATTCTGCGTAATTGTGCGTATCAACGTGTTTGAGATTTTAAATGTAAATATACTGATATGATGTTGATATGAAATACAATTATCATCTCATTTGCGTAAATTACATTTTGAAAATTATACTCGAATCATTCAGTCGAATTTATATCACGTCAGTAATTGGGCTATCAATTTTAATTTTAAGCAATTTATTTTTGTTATTTAAATCTAATTTCATATATTTGAAGCTATCTTAAAATAAGAATATATTTATTGCTGAGTTTGAATTTTAAATCACGTGTAAAACTAGCGCCAGACTATGCGCGAGTCATGCTTCATGGTAATTCGTGCCCTTTGATTTCATTAAAAAATCCGCCAGCGAATTGCCACGAATGATAAACAACGAATACGAATTCTGATGACAAATCTACACATTTACTATTCATGTATCTCGTGCGGATAGTAAATTGCAAATCTCGAGGCACAAATCGCGCGTAACCTGGTACTAGTTTTATATGCAAAATCAAATTCGACCGCATCTAAATTTTCATGACAGACGTTCTCCTCGTACGAAGACTTGACGACAGTCGCGTTACGGATCACGTGTGTCGTCTTTATCGCCTACACGGCAGGTCAGCATGTCGCGATACGCGAGACAATTCCCATAAAGACAAACATTACTGCGTCCATCTGGCACCGTACCACGTCGCGATATGTTCGCGAGATGTGCATTTAGTGCACGTAGCACAGCTATATTCCCACGCAGTGCAACGATGACTCTCTCGACACGGCACGGAGAAACGGTAGTGCCATTGCGTGAGCATTACTCCGCCATTGTATTACGCAATTAATGATATTGACGCCTGCGAAGCACGAACGACAACGCGAGGTGATTGTTAAGAATGACGATTACGCGATGTATCCCTTGCGCATCGTTTCACCCTTGCATATTTCTCCGGTGTTAGGAATTACAAAAATGTCCGTATTAAAAAAGGCGCTGTAAATTAATTCGCAAACGCAAAGGATGGATGCGTTTAATAAATGCGTTAATTAAATGCATTAAAGAATTTTTTAAATATCGTTCGGTATGCCCGCGATTTTCTACAGCGTTCGGGAATTATTTTCTTAGCGTATCCCGGGGTAGTGCCCGTTTGTCGGAAAGGAATCCTAATAAATAAGCGTCGTTTAGTAAATACCGAGACATTCTTTACGAGAAACACGCACAAAGGGCGAAGTCACGAGGAATAATATTCGCGTCTGGCATCGAGCATTTTTATTCCCTTCGAGTGCATTCGTCTCGTAGCGTAACGGCAAAGTTAAAGCAACGCTGTTGCTCAACGGCATTTTTCATTTCCGTCGTTACACTTGGAAGAAGTACGGAACTAGTCCACGCCACGATCGCTATAAAACTGTCTTTGCCAAGCACTCGCTTCCTTTGCCTGCGCGGTAAATTTCCCGGAAAGTCAGCGAAGTCTATCAGTCAGTGCTTGCGACCGACGTTCGTGCCTTTCTTCCTGACTCTCTCGGTCGGACACCGAGATGTTGGGAGGAGAGTCGAAAATTATTATCACGCTACCACCATACCGTCCGCAGCAGTTTCGTGCTAGACAAGACGCAGAGAGAGAGAGAGAGAGAGAGAGAGAGAGGAGAGAGAAATCGAGGAAGACAGCCGCGTCTGACACATCGGAACGACGTTTCGTGCATTGCACCTACTAAATTTTGCAAAGTTCCGCCACCAGGTGATCGTGGAAAGCAATCACTGCGATAAATACCATATCAAGATCTAGATTTTAAGCGAGTAATATAGAGAGAGTAAATTATACGAGAGATAGAAATTTAAGATTGTGTAAAAATGTGTAAGCTGAGACTATTTTAAGATATTTTCTCGTTAATTCGCAACTACACCGATACCAGTTGAATACCAAGAGAAGCTTCATTTCGTATTTTTGTTTTACTTTACTTTTTACGTGATTTTGAAATCGCTAATCGTTTGCATCAGGGCAGACTATTATTGTCTAGGAGTGTACAAAATTTGTATCGAGCCGCCTAGCAGCTTGCGGTTAACGCGTGGGTGTGCGTCAACGGGATGTGTCGCTGCGGGAAAAGCTCGGCGAAGCATCCGGGAGAGAAGCTCTGGACCGAGGATCGCACGTGTGTTCACGTCTGTGTGGCGGAGGCAAGAGAAGGAGAGCAAGAAAGGGACGCCCGGACGGAAGGGAGGACGCCGAAGCGGAGGCGTGCCGAGGCTCGAAGCTCCATTGATCCACGAAGAATATATACACCGCCTACGACGTAACTTTGATCACGCTGTAAACAGGATACCCCCGTCGCGTAGCGATGTTGCCTTCATCTTAAGAAAAGACTTTTCTCGTGCGGACCGACACAACGCGCCCGACGCAACGCAACGCGTTTCTACACGCTTTGCGAAAGGGATGCTTGATTCTTGCTACAACCCCCGCTCAACTCGAGTTGCCGGGTAGTGTTTGATAGTGACAACACTAGTGGCAGGATTGAAACGCGAGTGGAGTTGCCGTTTCCGTCATCCGGCGCAAAAGTGTAACGATACACGAGAATATCCTGTTTAACAAAGCCATTCGTTTGCACCTGCGATTTTACTTAAATACCAGAAAAATCAGTATTTGCCCAACAATTTCGCGATCTTTTAAAAATTTTTATATTTAAGTTATGTATAAAACAGATTTAATTTTTCACGATATTTCATGTTATAAGGCTTTTCATTTCAATTTTTTTGTAATTTTGGTTAGCAATTTTATTGGCAGGTAATATTGAAAACCATTAATTGATGTAATAGGAAGGATTAAATTTATACTCCACGTGATAAAGGATGATCGAGTAAGACTAGCAAAAAAATTCATTTTAAACGACGTCTATTTTGTAGAGTTTCTTGACATAAATTTACTGATTTATATCGAATAAATATTGTATATTTGTTGCATTCTTGATATATATCTCGTTATTGAAACTAGGAAATAATGGGGAAGCATATTACGTACGCGAATATTCTTTTGACATATTTACCTACAACGAAGTGTACTTAATTCACGTAAAAGATCGCGACCCCTTCGTGAAGCACGCTGAAAGGCGATGCAGCTCTTATCTGGTAAAAAAGTTTAAAGCTTCATTGATCTGGAAAGGGTTTACAGTGGCTACCAGGTAACTTTGATCACATCGCAACCAAAGTACTCTATCGATCCTCATTTCCTCCCATATCGATCCCGCCGAATAATAAATTTAAAGAAGTTCTTATACGACGATTTTATGTCAATCTAATAGAAATCGCAATCTAATAGATCGCTTTTTCATCAATTTAGTTCTTTCTCAGGTCTCCCTCATCTCTTCCTCTCAATGAAATTTTGCTCTCGAAATAGTTACGTGAATCTTTGTTAGCACTTGGATTTTGCTTTACAAGGGCTATATCTAGAACAGGATCGACTGATTCTCTGTTTTGTGGAATAATAGCCCACAGTATAAATCAATAATACTAAGGCATTTCAATCAGATTACATATGCGATCGCGCAATTATATCTATTATATATTCCTATTGTATGTGTGTATGCGTGAGCCATATCGGACTATCCCATATATTATTGGCAATAGACGGCACGGATAGATAATACGAAGACGTAAAAGTTTCAATATCGATTGAACTTTACAGATATCTATAACTATGTACGCGCTATACCGAATGCCATCCTTCATACCGGCCATTTAAGTGTAGCTTTAAAATCTGATAGAGTTATAAGACCCTTTATTTTTTTTTTTTTTATCGAAAAAAATTTGAATTTATATCCACTGAAAATGGAAGTGTCTGTTATATGTCCCGTGGTTATCAACCATTCTTCCGTGCGCTGGATCAACTCGCACAATGGAATGATAACGAGGCTCGCGCAATCCCCGAATGTCTATCTTCGTAATGCCATGCGCACGAGATTGATAGTTACAGTTTCGAGTGTGTGAATGCAAGTCGACTTAGTTTCGCGCAAATATCACAGCAAAACCCGCTAACGATGTGGACGACGAAGACTTAAGTGTCTCACGAAATTTGCGGAAACTAATCCCCGAGCGAGGGTGGCACCCTCTGCGTCGGTCGCATACTTACTTGCGCTGCGATACACACAGAGCGTATGGTGAACATTGCGATTGTCGTGCGGTTTAAACAGGGAGGGAGGGAAACCGTATTACCGGAAGGTCGCACGGAAGCTCAAGTTCAAGTTTCAGCACGGTCTAATCAAAAGCCTTAATTGGCTTTCGGCCAACGGAGGCGCGACACCGGTGCTCCATTTCACGCGGATACGAACCTTTCCATAGTTCATGCGAATTCTCGTCGGAATCGCCGTCCGAGATGCATAGAATATCCTAATCCACAGTTAGACATCTAGAGCATAACGCAGACTGAATATAAAAGATCTTACCATCTTACTCTATGTGTATATGTGTATATATAAGTAAAGTTTCATTCGACGTTTTAAATAAGAAATGTACGAGCGAAACGAGATCCGGTACAATCTATTGAGGGAAAATTTCCGGAAGAGAGCAAGAAGAATTTTTACAACATCAAAGTAATAACATGTGGCAAGAATGCAGAAATGATATCGAGCGTGTCTCGAAAATTTTTAACGAGAACAACTTTGCGCTCGTCGCATACAAGTTTGAAAATGTATGGAATTCATTACTATTTGAATAGAGCGCCGGTGCCCGTCGAGCCTATTGTTCGAGTTTTCCGCGGGATGCAAAATCGAAAGTGGTGCAAATCTATGCGCAAGCAACTTAAATTAGATTTTCCTGCTACGCATCCTGACGCGTCACAAGAGAGTTCCCGATGGAAGAACAGAAGACGAAGGAAAACGTTGAAAGCACGGGACTCACCGATTGTCCTTTCGGATAATCAAACATCGTCGGAATATATATTCATTGGGATCTCGCTAAAAGAAATTCGATGTGGTTTTTCGAGAATATTATTACTTTTATTTTTCCACGTTTTATATTTGATGAAACGTAATTTTTTTTGTTATCAAGTTTGAAATAGACGCCTAATAACAATTTCGTCCAACACAGTTTTTGGATAGTGTAAATGTGTATGACGTATTTGAGAATCATTGTTTAAAGTTCTTTGATAAATTTCCGGAATTAAATTTTTTTTTATTTTACTATTTTGACTACGTTAAATTAATTTTGAAATAATCAAAAATATATTAAAATTAGATTCCAAAGATCCCAAAATAGTTATTTTCTAACTTCTACCTTTTTATTTACAGTCTGGAATATATTTATATATGCATTAAATAAAAGTTTCAGTTTATATCTAAGATTCAGCTAGATATAATCAAATATCCGTTGGCTAAAATTTGAAAACTAGAAAATTTAGCGGAAACAGTCACATTTTTCTCAGACCTATCGCCAAAGAACGGAATATCTTTGAGCTAACTATATAACTTTAGCGAGCGTAAAAAACGGTATTCGCGGATTTTCCGCTCCGCAAGACTTTTCGGTATTTTATCCGCTTTATGAAGCAACGCGGGGAAGTCAGCGGAGCGAATTGTCGTCGCGACGTGCATCGAACCATGAACGCATAGGAGCTAAAGTAAAATACTACCTCAAACTCGAGCAAAGTACGCGAATATTCTCATGTGAAAGCACAAGCACACGTTATAATTATTGCATTTGGCCGCGCCAGCGCTCCTTTGATATCGCGTTCAAATCATTTCCCCTTTTCATTTTTTCCTTCCCGCAAATGGAGACGTGTTCTCCATCATATAATATAATTAAACAGCAAAGAAGTATATAGGGACCAAGACCGGCAATATTTTGCGAGATAATTTTTTTTTTTCTAAAGGCCATCTCGAAATAAATTTCATAATATTACATCGTGGAATGGCGGAAGGAGAGCGGCGGCATTGTGAATGTTATACCGGTCTAAACATTCCGCGCCTACGCGACGTAGGCATAACGTATGGTTATTTCTGACGGCCCCCTTTTCGCCGAGCTGTCATCCGGCATGCAAAATACGCAGATTACATTCTGAAACGGAGTAACCGCCGCGTATCGACCGACGCGTCGGTGATGCGTTCTGTAAATGGCGGCGCCGTCTCTCAATTTAGCTCCCTTTGCCACGTACTTAAAAGCACAGCGACACGCGTTCAGCCCCGCCTAGAGCTCGTAGGCCCTAATTAGCTTTGGTGCAAATAAAGGGTCAGCTCTCAAAAGAGGCGCGGTGAAAAGCTAAGGGAGGGAAGACAAGCACACAGACGTTTGCGAATAAGCGCCCTCAAAAATTTATAGGCCCTGCCCGATCGATCGAAGGACGGGATATAATTGCAGCTTCCGCGTGTTGCAATTCATTAATTACAACGCGCTTTCATCGACTCCGCGGAATCATTTATACATACAATTGTCGGTCGAATTAAACCAGCGAAATAAAGTTATTGCTAAATTACGACGTCCCAGTTTGTGTTTTTCTTTTTTTTTTTTTTTCTCGTGACCTGTTTCAAATTCAAACGAGTGAAATTGTAAATTCGCATCTCCATCGCATGGTTATCCGATTTTATGAGTTTCATCTCTGGAACTTTTATTAACTCTATACACATAACCTACTTATGAGTGACAAATATGTACGAACGCGCGCGCGCGCGCGCGCGCGTGTGTGTGTGTGTGTGTGTGTGTGTGTGAGAGTGTGATTTCCGGGTCCGTATGTCGTTTTACGTATTACGATTCCTCCTTACGACTATTCCTCTTTTGAAACTCGTCGAATAACTCTAATGAAAGAACTTCGCGAGAGCGACACCGTGCCGTAGTTTCTGGAATTTCATTAACGCGGGCTGTGCCGAATTTCCCGTTGACCTCATGCAAACGCAAGCCACCTCGCAACGTCAGATTTTCGTCGGTATTTCAGCCGACATAGCTTGAACTTTCGTGCCCACCCCGTGTGCGCGCGCGTGCGCGCGCGCACATTCGCTTTCATTTTTTATTTTCGCGTGTCTTGCAGCGAGCGAAAGTCAGCGCCGGGTGTAAAAGGACCGCTGGGGATTAATTAGTCGGTCGTACGTTAATAAACTTACAAGTGGCGAGAGCAAGCGTGACGACTCCTCTCGAGGCCGCTGCTCTCTTGTTCTCGCATTATCACTAACAAGGGCGCGATAAGCTTCGTTTCTTGGTATTTCCTCGGAGTAAAGGACAATTCGAGA
This sequence comes from Pogonomyrmex barbatus, assembly GCF_055798465.1. Taxonomy (NCBI): domain Eukaryota; kingdom Metazoa; phylum Arthropoda; class Insecta; order Hymenoptera; family Formicidae; genus Pogonomyrmex; species Pogonomyrmex barbatus. The sequence goes on along the minus strand of NW_028297112.1, from coordinate 4,831,054 downwards.
GATCCAATTCGAGAGGCAATTTGGAGCGCGAGAACACGAGAACACGCGTAATTGCAGAATGCACGTTGCAAAAATACAATAATTGTATCTTGAGAAATTAGGAAAGGAAAATGCAATCATAAAGAGACGTAAGCCGATAAATGGTAAATAATACTATCTCCATTAATGCATCTCACATTGTTGTATCCTTTTTATAAACTTTTGTACATATTTTAATTGAAGGATAGCTTTTGATACTTCTATTGAAAACAGCATATGCGATTGTGAGAAAGATATTATAAACAATAATTTAAAGGAAGTTTATTCAATTGTTAATTGTTAATTGGAGGTTTGTTCGGGATTTTATCACACTCGTTGCTTGCAAACTATATCGACTTATAATGAGTTCCTCAATTAGCTGAGCACTTAAGAAGTACTTGTGTTGTGAGAACTAATGAAAAGACATAGGAAAATTATAACAAAGGTAATAATCACGATAACAGAATAGAGCAATTAGCGATTTCTTACATGAACCTGTATCAGAAATTTCAGTTAAGTAGAGATCCTATTAACGCAATACAATTTTATGTAGAGCGTGCAAACTCAATTAATATAATAAATATAATATACATTTACACGATGGAATTGCATTAGACGCATGAAATAGATCGAATTGAGTGGTCTTGATTATTCAACTTTGCAATTTCTTAAAGAACGTACTCGGGGAACTGTTTTTGTTGTTCCTGCCAGTCGGCTGGCATTCGCTTTGCGCAAAAGTAGGCATGATAATTCTCATTAGTAACTGCTACTCTTCCGCCTGCGGTCGCGGTTTCTCTCGTTTCACGTAAGAAATAAGCCATTAGTGAGATACGGCGGGATGTGGAAAGACAGTCGAGAAGCAGAAAAGGCAACGCTTATAAATAGAACGGCCGTGGGTACCGGGTATACGGATAATGTTTTCACGACGAGAGGGAAATTTCTACGACGAGTTATTACCTGCAGTGTGTGGTGAGAATAAAGGCTCACACGATACGAGGCATTCTTCTGCAGTCTTTTTTATTGGATCTCCGTCCTTGCGGGAATCTTTGTGGAGGAAATTTTATTTTTTGCCCAGCGCGATAGACACCTTGTTTTAAACTACAAGGATGAGCACCTTTCCTCCCGTTCGATAAGCCCACAATCATTTCGTGATACTTTCACTCAACTCGATTTTGTAACCGAAATTTATTGGAATCATGAAATTGCAAACGTTAAGAGAGACAACTGTTACATTACATTTAGGCAAGGCGTTTTGAAAAATATTATTAAAGGATGAATCAAATTTTAAATTGTTGTAATAATATCTATAAATGTCGCAATTTTTAAGCCAGCTCTCTACTAACTTTTCATTCGGTTTACCAACTAGTTGTGATAGATACACTTATTTATAAACCTATATTTTGATTATGATAGTTGAGAACTTGAGAACATCCCTTGATTACTTCTCGGTGAATTTCTTCTTGAAACAGATTGATGTTAATTTCATGTAAATAACTCTATATTTTGTTTTAGACAGCGCATAGTGTTTCGCGCCGACTCTCATAGCCCTCATTCGTTCACTGTAATTGAATCAGAGAGTTTTTTAAACTATTATTAATTATACTATTCTTATGTAAATTAATTATTAATTATTATAATATTCTCTGCCTTATCATTATTTATTTACAACTTTTTTTATTTCGATCATCAAAATTTGTTATTTGCACAGCTTAATTCCAGTTAATTCCAGCTCTGTAATTAACTTAAAGTATAAGCTGCTCGTCGCGATTTATCGTGCGATAACGTGGTTTTATTGAATTCTTAGCGAACTGTGTCGAATGACAAAACAAATCGTACGCGGTATGCAGTACGGCGAAATCGTTATGCGGCATAGAGAGCCGGCGATTACGTGGCGCATAAGGGTCCTCCACTAGACGCGCTCCTTCGGGAATCAAACGTGCGATAATGGTTGAATTGATATCCGGCGCGTGGAAATGGAGCCCTGTGGCTCGCAGCCATTGCATCATATCGGTACACAAGGGTTTATGGTCCTCGCGTGCTGGCACGTTGCCCGTAAATTGCGTCCACCACCGAGGACGCGACGTTCCGGCGCTAGACGTCGACGTGTTGCGTACCTGCCCGATTCCTTTCTGGCATCCCTTTATGGCCGTAGGCACCTGTTATATTCGAATAACGAGGTGTGTACGTTTTCAGATCGCTCGACAGATTATCGAGCGATTTAACGACCGGAATCGAACACGTAAAAACACGTTCTCCACTTAAAGCGAAACAGTTGCAACCATCAAAAAGACTCTTGCCGCGAATTGCCATTCAAAAATATACGTTTAACGAAAGTACAATAACGTTTTTGTGAAAAACATAAGCAAATTTCACAAATTTAGTCGTCGGACAAATAAGGTTCGTATAACGCACGCTTTTTTTTTTTTTATATAAAGAAATTTCGATAATTGATGTTACGGCAAATTGAGGTCATCGAGAAATCCGATATCTGTGTTTACGAGCGGAATTATGAGTTCACAAACATTTCCGCTCCGTTGATTCTCGAAGAGACAAGCGAGAAATTTGCACACGAAGCAATCGCACATAAGTGCAAACGACGTAGCAATTTATTCGTTCAACTCGTGGACCAACTGGTCCACAAAGTTCGCACACGACAACTTTGGTATACACTGCAAATTTTGTTGGTCGTCGAATGTTCCATCTCTCTAGGCTTCTTACTTCAGCCAAGAGATTTGCATGTGACTACTAAGTACTTTCATTGTTCTCACGGAATCATCATCAATATCGTCAGATTATTTTAGTTAATTTTATCTAGCATGACATAACGAGATACATCAAGTAACAATCTTATTATCTATGCAAATACAAATTATTATAACAAATAAGCAAAATACACTTTAATAAGTATCATTAATCTTCCATTATTTTAATTAAATGAAAATATTACTACTTTTCAGGTAATAACACTATTATTTTCTATTTTGGAAATTGGAATATAATATTTTTGAAGCTTTCAAAGATTTTAATATTAAAAAAAAATTAAAGTAGAAGTCTACGTGTACGTGTTTGCAAAAAGCGATTGAGCCGGCGGAGAATCACTAGCTTCGGGGAGCACGTAGCAGCAGTACTTGCGAAAGTTAACCGGAAGAAAATAACTCGGGCAGAAGTGAGTTATACCAGATTCCGGTCGTGCGGTTTCATAACCGCATGCGCGGGATATTAATTCGGCCATTACCGCACGAGTGGTTTCCAAAGCTGGCGGCGATCAAGCGGCCACGGCACACGTTTGCATGCAGAACAAACGTGTCGCGCGGAGGATACGAATCAGAGGATGATTTCTACCTGCCGCGCGTAACAGATCAGCCCCGGATCCGCCATTAACCTCAATATCTTTCAAACATAGCCGTACAAAAAAGAATCTAATATCCAGGAAAGGCTATCGATTCGGGATCGACGTAGACGTGCGTTACATATCGAGTGGATAGTAACGCGTTAATTGCATTCAGTACATAGCAAAAGCCCTTAAGTCATGATTCTAGAGACGTGTCCGGAATATAAAACTATTTTAATCTCGCGAGAAATCTCGTGACTATTTAATTTTTCCTTGATCATATAATTTTGTTCTCCCGAAGAACGGAGACGCGCTCCGCGCTGCTCGAAATCAATTTTGATTATTTATTTAGTGTACCTTACAGTATACCCCCTCTTCCCCCGTATATAAACTTGTGACGAAAGTGAATTTACATTTAGCTGGAATATGTTAATTCATTATTTCGCAGCGAATTCAGAAGCGATCAAGACGTAATATTTGCATTCGCGTACGTAGATGGAAGACGAACTTTCACGACATAGGGAATCTAAATTCGTATTCACGTGATGAGTTTTGCCATTAACCCGAATATATTTCGCATTTACTTCAAAATTTGCGATGAATTCAAAATAGAGCGTCCCGATAGAGATGTTCCGATAGAACGTTTCATATTTCGTAATGCAGGTGACTACGTACAAGATTAAAGAGTTTCAAAACACGATGGAAAAAAATAACGCATAAATTCACGTAAAACTTTGCATACAGTAAAAGATTTCTGGAAAAAATTATTTTAAAACCTAAAGCCTGCTTTTAAACCTGGCTTTTTAACTTTTACTACAAAGGTAACTACGATAAGCTTTTAATTTATAAATATCAATTCTCGTTGCTTTGAATAAGATTTCTTTTTTAATGCTAAATGTCTATATCTATATCTATATCTAAATATTATCAACGTATATCTTCAGAAGCAAAGCGACGAGATATAGTTATATAAAAATAATTTCTATTCCGTGAATGCATATTAAATGATTCTATTAGACAGAACGTTCCGTTTTATTTCTCGCCGATGACCTGTTCAGACCACGGGATCGCGATCAGAAGGAGACGTTCATAATGAAAACGCCTATTATATTCGAACAAAAACCACCGTTTCACTCAGGCGGAATTAAATTGCGACAGGAAACGATTTTCAAGGAGTCAACGTTCCGAGCTCAAAATCGCCGGAATCGCTTTATGGCGACGTCGATAAAGTGTCCTGCCCGCGTAATCCCGCAACGAAATTCACTTACGTCATGGGTGCAACGGCGTTAACGGAAAATTTAAGCAACCTCGCCGGGCACCTAAAGGGACTACTTTTGACAGGCTCGCCGTTACGAAGCAGCCACCGTCGTTTCGCTTATCAAGCTTATCGTCAATACGCGCTCGAGTGGGTGTTACGCCTCACGTTTTACGATATCGCAAACGGCCCATCGTCCTGTCGCGTGTGCGTTAGATTTGTTAAACGACAAATGGCAGTACGTGTCGGGATAACTAGGTGCGATTCAAGCGCCCGTTACCTCGACGTGATGCACTTAACGACGCGGCAGATGTGTCTTCCGCAAACGCCTTCGTACGTAGATCCGCCGTCGAAATAATCCATCGAATGAATGCCAAGTACTCGAACGCCAGTACTCGTCGCAATGCTCGAACGTGAACTATAACAAGTAGCTGTTTGAAACAGGATGAGGCACGTTCACATGTGCCTCGCGAATGGACTCGGAAATTCACATTCACGTGAGAGGCTGGAACTGGAAATAGATGAATGGAACGAATTCGATGGATTTGAGAAATGGAAGAGTATCTCGCTCTCTTCTCGTCAAGGGAAAAAGCGGGATGCAGCCTGGCACGTTAATTCCAGGTCGAAGAAACATCATCGAGCGCGCATTTCGAGCGTGCATTTTGCGTAAGGTATGCGCGCAACTCTCGGAATTCATAGTAAATTCGCAGTCGGTAATTAAGCCGATTTCCTTATGGAAATAATTCGGCCGAATACTGTGCGCTGTGCCGCTAATTATATTATGTTACTTGCCACGTTTCTCTCGGTCGCGGATTATTCTTCCGTTCATGCTCGATCGGCACCTGGTACGTGAATGAAATTCGCTCGCCCCGGTCGTGATGCACGACGCGAACGTAATTCTTGAAGAGGGGGCAAGCCTGCGACGTAGGGAGGTCTCGGAGTTACGGCACTGCGCTGCGAATACCGACTATCTGGAAGCGAATCAATGCCCTTCGTCCTACATTATTCAGTTCAATCAAATGCCGCTTCAGGCATTCGGGTCAGTCGCAGAGCGCCGCCTATAGATACCTCATATACAATACTACGGATGTGTATGTAGTATATCTCCTCAAAAAGCCAAGTTTTCCTCTTGAAACACGAAATTTTCAATCATCATTTTCAATCATCATTTAATTAGAGGAATTAAGAACAGATTTACTCGAAATCTGATAAAAATAAGCCGCATGTAGCAATGGGTCAGATAAAGGACAAGTTAGATGATAGAACAATGATGACAACACACGATGAATATGTTTGTCTAATGAAATGTAACGTTAACATAATAGATTCGTTCTTTACATCTGTCGTACAATGTGCTACATGTGAATCGTGAAATTCGATATGCATCTGTCGATTGCAAATAACAGCGCCAAATGGCGTGCGCGACGGCGGTGCAGAGAATATTGAGTAAATAAAATCATACATAGGAAATAAGTCATATTTGTTTTTTTCCTTTTTCGGCCGGCAAAAGGGAGCGATATCAGATATCGACGGTTTTACAAATGACCTACATTTCTTCTTTGTTCGCTTCCGTGATGCAAAGAGCGCGTCGCGATATGCGCGACTGTGACTAACGAGCACGAGTAGACAAATTACACCCAACTCGCCCGATTCGCTGAAATATCCGAATATTGAAACGTTACAGAGCTTCTGTTAATATGAAATGGAAGCCACTTCGGTCTTTTCGGAAATAGGTGTCGGAGAGATGTGACCGGTAATCTATACGGTTGAGTTTCTACAAAATTTCTGGATTAAACGAAAATGACGAATTCAAAAAACTGATTATAATTCTTGACTTTATCATAAATTATATTCCAAGAAAAATTTACGGACTAAAAAGGCTTATTAATTTCTATAAAATAATTAGAATATTTAGCCAAAATTAATTCCTTAATAAAGTATTAGATAAATATATCGATGAGGGGAGTCTGCCCCGATATATGTTATCAAGGTCATCACCCTGAATAATAATCAAAAGGTTTTAACTGTCGCTCGCTCTTTATTAAAAAATTATTAACAAAAAAAAAGTATTAAAAATATAAAAACTTATATGAGTACTGAAGGCATTCATAATTTGCTAATATATGTATAAAAAGGTTGTAAATCCATATGGAACCAAGATCAAACTCATCGGGACAGACTCCCCTCATCGATATATTTACCGAATCTTTATATTAAATCTTCAAGCTTAATAAAAATTTCAATATTGCATAATTTCATACTGTCAATTTCTCTTCCATTGAAAGTCAGCCTTTTGATTAGAGTGTGATTCGAATGTGGCGAGTACTTTGTATTTACAATTCATGTGGAAATGTTTTATGTGGCAATACATCCATCATGTTGGACTAGAGCAGCTGGCTAGTAACTAATAAGTTAACCCTATGCTTTGTGCGGCGTTGATTTTCCTGCGGTAGTCGCTTCTACAATCGGGGACTAGCATCGCACAGAATGCATCTCTAGACCTGTCATAGAGCACACAGAGAATCTCGAGTGGAGAGTAAACAGGATGTGTGACTTGCACCGTTCTGTGGAACTTAAAAGCTAAAACGAGCGACCTAAACTTTGCGTGACTTCGGCAGTTGCCTTTGACTTTCCCAAATAGGAGAAAGTTTAATTAATTTCCGTGATGCTCCTACTACTTCGCCAGAGTTTTTCCCTTTATTACATTAAAAAAAAAAAATATCGCCTATTTAACAACAAGATTTTTGCGCACAGATATATTCCCCCGGCTCCTCCCTTCCTCTCTTTCCTCTTTCGGGTTTGAGACAACAAAGTACAAACACGGGAGTTTATCGAGGATCAAATTTCCGCACGATATATTTCATCGTTGATCCCGGATATCTACGCGCGCGTCAACGCACATTGCCAGCGACGATTTTCTCGTGCACATACGCGCATATCGCGTCGTTACGCGTATGTCAAATCCCACGAATAATAGGTGAATCGGCTGCTCGTAGGTACACCGGACGTTTCGCCTCCCGCCGAGAGGCATTTTTCACGTTGAAATAGTCTGCACCGTTACACGAGAATATTTTGAGAAACGATCCATATTTATTGCGAATAATATTATGCTTTTCTGAAAAGCGAGATTAGGTCAAGGCGATATCGTTCATTCAAATACCTATTGGTATTCGTTGCACGAATAACGGATAGGTAATTGCCAAAATGGATTCTACAAATTTATCAAGAGAGATATCTGTACATATGCGCTTTATCGAGGCTTGAAATATTTCAAGATACTTTCATATAATTTTAAAACTTTTCTTTAAATTAGTTGTACAATTTTTACAAATTATACATTAATTATACAGTTTTTATTTACTGCTGCGCGAGAGAGAAAGATGAAGAAGGAGGACCAAATTAAAACCTTGCTGGACAAAAAGAAACATAAAGCAAAAAAGTAGCAGATACAAAGAATCCTCTTTCACTCTTGAGGAAAGCGCGGCCGATATCGTTTGTCACTTTGAACGACATGTACGATAAATCGAAGAAACGGCGAAACTCACCGAGTCGCAAAATCGATTATCTATCGCGCTATCACAGCATCGAGTCTACGAATAAGCTGGTCGGAAGAAGTATCGATAAACGCGTCAAGCTTCCTTGTGTAATTCCACCTGTCGGTTCGTTTGCACCTGAGTCTCATCCGTTACAATGTAGCTTATTGTGGTCGAATGAAAACGATTCAACATACCTTCTATTGTTTTAGATGGATCGCTATGAAAAAATATATAATCTCGAATTATCAATTTTTATCAAAATAATTCAGGATTCTCGTTCAGAAAAAGATCAAAATCAAATTGGAGCACTTGCAAATTTGTAAAATACACGCACGTGTTTGAATTAGGTATCTTGTAATTTTCTTACATGAAGATTAAAAGCAACTAATTAATGATAATTATATTGAGAGAGATTTTCAAGATTAATTTATCCTGATGTATTTTTATGTTCCGATTAGACAAGACGGCAATAAAGTAAATAAAGAGACACGTGCCATAAATTCACAAGGAAACTGCAGTTGACCGGCGATCTATCAGGATTTATATTTAATGAACTAACGGAGATTCCGACTATCCTCCAGAGTTATGCTCACATCTGACATTTAGCGTGGAACATTTCGACGGCAGTTGCCGAAGCGCGTAAGAAGGAAAAGAAAGAAAAATGTAAGCGATGATTAAATCGTCGTTGATATTTACAGCATCAGAAAACGATACAAATATCAAAGGTTCTTAGGATTAGGAATACTACAAAGTCAGGAGGGGTGGATTAATATTTTTCCATTTTATCGGATACTTTTCAATGTTCAATTGCTGGACTATTCCTATATCTTTGTTCTGGCTTTGAGCAAATAAATCAAAATGCAACAACAATTGAGAATCATTAGTAAAATTAGTAAACAATTGTTAAATAACCATAACAGTTTTAACAAAGATAAAAGAATTTGTTGATGACCACGAAAGATTATTTTCTCACAAACATACGGAAATACATTAATGCAACTATTCTTTAAGACTGTCTCTAACGAATAATTTGACGTAAATTAGATTTTAGAAAAAAAATATTAAATACATTGTAATTAAAATAAACTTACATAAAATTATTTATTCTTTTAATAACCATCAAGCAAGCGATGTTATTTTATCATATCACATCGCGACTTAATTTCTTCTACTATTAATATAACATTCCTAAATTTAATAGTGATATTCTTTGTTTACCTTGAAGTTAAATTTGTTCCAAATTTCACTACAAGTTTCTTAAAATCTTTAATTTAAAGATAAGTTTTGTTATCCGCAGTTTATTGCAGATAGAAAAATATAGCAATAAATTTGCCGTAGATACGTTGTGCGGAATTTAATTGCTTCTCTCTGTTGCTAAGTAATATAAATCTTTCAAATAAAGAAAATAAGTAGAGCAGAAAAGATTGGCTTTTATATGACTCTTATAACACATTGTACGTTTGTCAATGGAGTCATACATTTTGTGACAACTGTGGAGAGTTAGCTAAATCCTTCTTATAGAGAGTCGATCACCACGAACCGTTGCAGTCTCTATTGCAAGGTTAGAAGAGATTGGCGGGAATCGAAATCTCGTTAAGAGAAAAGCTTTAGAGTACACGTTTCATGGAAGGAAACGAACGAAGGATTTTTATGTCATTCCGTGAAATCGCGCGAGCGCTCAACTAAATCGAAGGACCACCAGAGTTTGATTCGACTCCCTTTCATCCTGTTTTTGCTACTTGCGTATACACGACTCGTTTTTATCTCGCATATAACACTGATGAATAAATTTAAATTTGTATAAATAAGTTAATTGTATTATGCATTTCACCTCGATGCATATGAAATATATCAAAACAATTTAATATTTATAGGATTCTCACATATTTATCAAATAAATAGTGTTTGTTTAATACGCCTTCGTAAAAATTAAAAAAAATTTTTAAACTATTTAAAAAAAAATTAACATGGATTAATAAAATTGTAATTGTATGAAATTCATACAAAAATATTCAATTAATCTAATTGTACGTTATAGTTTTTATATGTGCATGCAGCAAATATCAATTATATTTTCATTTAACATAAAAGTTTTTGTGCATACGTAGACGAGTAAAATCTGTGACACGCAATATCGAAATGTATCGTACCGGCAAACTATTTGAGAATTCTTTGAATTACGATTTGTTGCACCCTTCAGTCTTTCTTTCTGCAGTTTCGTTGCACCTATTTTCACGGTGCATATCTTGCGAAAGTAATACGAGTACTGACGGTGCAGTTGGAATTTTACGAGATCAGCTCGGTGAGCGGAGCGAAGTTTAAGTGCATACTACTCGAAAGAAAAGCGCGTGCTCCTAAGTTTGCCGATCTGCATAACTATACTATATTATAACGGCGTCATATTCGAAGAAGCTGAAGAAAAAATATTATTTTAAGAACATTCATTTTTTATGATAATTTCTAAAAAATAATGATGTAAAAAAACTGTAAAAAAAGTGATCTCAAAATCAAATATTCGCGTATCTGCTTTTTAAGAAATATTTAAAATTTTTAAAGCAGTCACATATCAGAGTGTCTACTATCTAGAAAGATTTGAAATTCTCAGAGGATTTTATTAAAAATCAGGAAATTTCTTTAAAGTAAGTTACACTTTTGAATATTTTTTAAAATATTTTGTCCTTATTAAAAGACAAAGATATTTTATCTTTGTTATATGGTTATAATTGGGAGTTTACTAATTGAATGTTTAACGATAGCAATGGACCTATGTACACTAAATATCAGACTATTGATTTTATGATTAATCCAATATATTCAATATTGAGGCTAACGATTTCGCGTTAGGTGCAATTTTGTTTAATGAAGATAAATATTTATTTTAATAGTTTTATAAAAGTTAAATTTTATATCAATTTTGCATTATATAATTTTTTGTTTGTAGCTTTTGAAGTTTGAAAATTTTATTAATATGAAATATTTATTTTTTAAAGTTACTTTCAAAATTTTTCAAATTTAATTATTAAAACTCTTTTTAAAATTATATTTTACAGTTTTAAACTTTTATGGATAGAAAATATTAAGGATTTTGCACACTAAATACATATTTATTTCTAAATATATATTTCTATTTAAAAACTTCCATTTTACCTGGAATTTTAGATAAATTGCTTTGATTAGAAAATTCTCAGGAAATTTTTTTTTATTTGAGTAGACACCTTGCACATATATTAAAATTAATAAATATATCTTTAGCAATAATTTTACTAGCTATAATTTTTTATCGACTTGTGAATAATGAATCAAATATAATTGATTTTATTATATCTTAGTAACGCAACGTATAAATCAGTTTTCTCTGAGAACTCGGTATCTGTCGGAATCACATTCAATTTGCGTAATATGGTTCTAACTTCCTTATGGACCATGGTCCGAGCTTTGCTAAGGTTCATCAAGATCGATCAAATCCTTACGGATCTGCCGGTCAATAAAGGCCCTATCTAAAGTCATATAAATCCTCAAGTTAGCAGTATTTGTATTTCGACCGTAATTGTCTCCGCTTAAAAGCTTGTACAGTGCATGTGTGCACGGTGTACAGACGTCTCTCTGTTGATGACATTATAGCGGATAGAATACCCGAATGCCCATAGACTCCTTCTCCGTCCCCTTTGTGCTTACGTATCACAAGGGCGAAGGCACAGGGTGCACTCGATACTGTGTATGTCGCTTACTTTGTTATCCCTGACCGGTATATTACGTAAGACAAGGTACGATTGTTGTGCGGTTATTGTTGGGGTAACTCGAAATAAACGTACGTATTACGTACAAAATTATTATTCGATGAAGAAGAGAGAAAGACACGGAGGAGAAAGAGTTCATACCGAAGAAGATTAAGTTGCAAGTGGAAGTTATCAGTGTTTCTATGATAAAAACTTAATTTCACGTGGGAGTCAATTAGCGTTGCTTTACACCGTTAATTTTACAGGCACGCGTCGCGTTGCATCCCTTCTTTTATCTCCTACAACATTACACAGGAGAAACCCAAGCCGGCATGCCTCCTATGTGTTTGTCCCGAGGGCAAGCTGATTTTAAACAGCAAACATGTTTGCCGCGAATAACTAGTTTTTCTTCGCGATACCGTGCAATTCCGAGCAACGTCATTATTGCCCCGTTAGTTATTTTTAGAAAGTAAGTGAATTTCACATTGCGATCGATGAAACATGATTGAATTTTTTTCAAATATTGACTAAAATTTTTTTGCTTACTCCGGAAATAAAAGTTACCGTCAATTAATTGTTGTTACCTTTAATTACTATCAAATAAGAGAATATAATATGCGCTTTGGTAACCACTCGCTATTCGCTTTAGAAGAAACTAGGTTGAAGTATAAACAAGTTTCCATGGTTGCACAACTTCTTGCAAATTTATGCGCACGATGTACAACGTTATGAGATAGGAAATACACATTTTTCTTTTTCTTCGTAATACAATTACGACAACAGTGATGAAGATTGTGTAATAAAAAGCGCGTCACGTTATTAAATTGCATAAATGTATCTCGGACATTTCAGGAACATGTGTGCATTTGATACGAGAGATTATCTGAAACTAGTACTGAAAAATCTAAATGCCGATAGAATGCTGTTTAAGACATCCGAGGACTTCATTTCTGTCGCGATTACATATCCATATTGCAATGCATACATTACATATTGCTACGGCTGGTAACTTCTATTACTTCTGTTGCTCTCGCCTAATATTACGTAACAGAGGATATGGAAGCACTTGCAGTTTGTATCCAGGAAACTCATACTTGCCGCGTCGAGTTTGCGGCTGCATATTGCATGCGACTAGGAATATAGAACGCTAAACTATAACTCGCTCATTGTAATCTGCATTGTCCGTAAAACCCAGGGTGTTAGCCGAGCCATTACATTGAAAAACGAAACTGAGCATCTCTGAGCAATTTTCCGTCTTGAAGAAGAGGAACGTTTCTTGGTTGAAAAAACTTACCTTTAAATACCTCTGGAAAATTAATCAATTACTAATATTAGCGGTTCGACTGAAAATTTATGCGCTGAAGCTGTAAGAGAGGGAGATAAAATTGCTGTCTTATCGATAGAAATTGTTCGTCGCATTACCTCACGTTTGTTGTATATTCTGGCTTTTCCCGCTTTTGTTACCCCCGGCTGATATTGCAGACAGAAGATATGGTATATCGCTTTGTGCTGCTGCTTGCAAACTTATATCCGCTTATTACTCCCAGCCTCATGTACAATACACATGACTGCAACTTAGACAATATTGTTTGCTTTTCCCTTTGTTGCCCGACTATAGGAGAAGCGAATCAAGGAAGCCCGATCTTCCTCGTTATTACATCTTAGCCGCAGCCGGAAGAAAGTGAAACTTTTAATCGTCAAGTACGCTTGAAATGGGCCATGTGATAGCGATCGATACAGTACGTTTGCGAGATTATTACCGTTGTGAAAAACGCGACATTGAGACGCACGTGAAACTCGATGCAACAATTAGTTTATAAATTAACGAAGGAATACAATTAAAAGTTGATCCGCTCTTCGAGCCGGCGAGCACCATCGCGCCGGCTGAAGTTACGCTGAATTTCGCGCATCATTAGAGATCGTTATTAATTTAGAGGAAGCGTAAAGTTTCGTAGCTAAATGGTCTGGAACGTCTACACTGATATTACGCTATCGAAAAACTACGAAACAAAGAAAGTCTACTCGCTATTGTTGCGCGATTAACAATGCACTTTTAGCGATTCTCATTTACTAATTGCTATATGTATCAGAAACATCTGGTATCTTAGACGCTGCGGAGAAATGTATATTTCGGATTTTTTTTGAAGCTAAAAACATTGTACATTTACATTCAAATTTTTTGTGAAGGATATTTGTTTTCACATCTTACTTTTCTTATATCATCGCGAATTTTTAAATCAAGTATTTTAAAACTGCAATATGTAGATATTTTGCGGAGATAGCTGTGTTCGTCATATAAATTACCGAATGTTTAAATGCTTGTTCACAGATAAAAATCAAATTGGAAGATTTAACGACACAGAAATTTTCGTGACATCAACAAAATCAAAAATAAAATGTAAAAATGAAAGCGGTGAGTTAGCCACAAAATAAATTAATATAAAACCGATTGATGAAATTTTATTTAATTGGATTGCTTGCCATCGCCATTAGAAATTTAGAACATATCATGGATTTGACTGCGCAATATATATGAGATCGACATCCTATGTGATCCGCAATTATGTCAACATTATCATAATTTTCTCGACAGTAACTGTTATTACAATATGTACATTTCGAAGCTGTTTATTACCATTCAAAACACGGGAATTATAGATCAATGTAAATACATGTAAATACATGTATGGAATATAGCAGAGAATTGTATTGGAAATTATTATATCTGAAACGAAAAAGAAAACCTGACAAGCATTTGTGTGTAATTTGTGCGCCGATGATAAAGCGTATATTCAATAGTATAATCTCAATAAATCAAAGTATTTAATCCGTCGTAAAATAAATGATACTGGGATTAGAATGATTAATGCCACCGTATATCATTAATGCCTGTAAGTATTCCATTAGAATGATTAATATATTAAATGGCAAAAACAATTGCTTCATATCTGCGAATATAAAGCACAGTGCTATGATATTTCAGTCTTTTTGTCTTCAAGATACAAGTTGATCTTCTTTAGGTATTTAGGTAAACACGTTGCAAATATCAACAAATGTATAATAAAGTTTAGCGATGCAATGATAACGAGTGAGTGATTTAGACGGAAGATGTAGGGTAAATAGTGAATCTTATTTCGAGATAATAGAGATGATAATTGAAATTGCAACATCGCCTTTGCGATAGGAAGATGTAAAGGTACACCCTCGGTCCGAAGGCTAACACATCAATTCGATGAACTCCCACAAACCCATTTACGTTCCACATGTTTCCGGATGCATACTCGTCTACCCCATCTACTGATTTATTAACTTACATTACGGGAGGATACGCTAACCAAATATTGTTATATTCAAACGGACGAATTACATTCGAGCAGAAATTGTGAATTGAATTCTTGATAAATCTTGAGAAAATGCTATTATTTTTCTGCAAGATATTGAGGATCGTGACGAACAAAGGAGTCGAAAACGTAAGAGAGCGGATTCGATAGGCATGCCTTCTGATAATTCGCCGTCTGTAGACGGTAATATACGTGCCAATGCGGAAACAACGAGAACGTATGGCTAACGGAGCTTTAGAAGTCGGAACGACACGTAAGAGCTCGTGAATGAGTCTCGAGAATAATCGATAATATGTACAACAGGACCTGGATACAAACCCACTCCCGGACCCATTCCACGGGACAAATGGAATCCGCTTACAACAAAAACCAGTTGCTCCGGAATAAACTGGAGAGATACGTATTTCTTCGATCGCCGGGATGCGAAATCGTCGAACTTCCCCTGGAAAATGTGTCGAGGGTTCTCCAAGGGCTCGGCGCTTTTCGAGATGCTGAGCGAAATGCGAGCTGAATGGATGAGTTTCGTCCGATGGCAATCTCATGCTGGATGTACTCGCGCGCTAATGCACACGGTCCGAGGCAAAATTGTAAATCAAATTACACGAAACGTTATGGGGACACGCGGGGAATTTAGTTGTTCGTTTTACGCCCTGAGAAGGACGCGATATTTCACGAGGTAGTTCTCAATGCACATCGCGGTACACGTTGACGGATATTTCAGAATTTCGGCAGTCGCTGGAGGACTGGATTTATGCCGGAGAGCAATCCATTAATCGTTTAATGTGTTGCACACGCAACTATTCGACCGATTATTTCTAAACAAAAGAGAAATATGAAAACAAATGTAACAGACGGTTTGATACATAAAAAAATACATAAAAATAGTTAACGCGTGTGAAAAAGTCAGAAAGTAAGTAAAATTTAAGTAAGTAAAATTAAATATAACATATTGTTGGAATATTTTTTTGAAATCACGGCGTGTAATGTGCAGACAGCAGTCTGATAAAGTAAATTTTTTGTCACTTAATGTGTACGTTTATGTCATGTAACGTACAACGTTACGTGACATCTGTGTGTTCTTGACTTTCAACGAAACTTCTTGTGTAAGTTTCTTGCTCAGCAAACTATTGGTAATAGTAGTGACACATTGAGAAAAATATAGCATGATAAATATTCCGTGCATTATTTCGTACAACTTTCTTCAATATCGAATATGTGTTTTAATAATAATACTTATATGTAACGTATAAATAATTATTTACGAAGATTATTAGAGTATATCAATTATTTTTGATGATATAATAAAATTTCAAAATTTTAAAGAATTAAATTTTATTTTTATATGTATAGTTGTAATATATACTTCGAGTATTACAATTTTTTTCTAAATTGCACAAATATAAATCATATAAATCATATAAATTGAAGTAATTTTTAACCAACTAGTAATTTTACAAAAATATCACAAGTTACAAAAATAACACGAATATCCCGTGAAGCTTTTCACTGTAACAGACATCCCGGAAACATTCGAAAAACATTTTCAAAGGTTTCAAACATGCTTCAACCACCAGAATGCACAGGTGCAACTCGAGGCAACCTTTCCACAGAGCGACCATGTAAACCTGAAAGGTTACGCGCTTTTTCATCTTGTTCGTGTGCTTGAGGGGTTCTCTCCTCAGAAGCACGCTTTCAGATTTAATGCTAACGAGATATTCGTACAACCCTCAAAATGATCCGCACTTTGACAGAATACCAAATATGTTCTTAGTCCGAAAAAAAATCCAAGAGATGAGCTTTAAACCTTTAAACTAAGTTTAAATCGCAAAAAGCTTGTATCTGTAAGAGAAAAGATCGTGCGCGATAAGTATGTGCAACTTCCAACATCGGTCAGACACTTTAGGTATCTTCGAAATTAATGGGTTTACCGTTCCACTTTGTGTCGTGAAATATATCGTCCCGATGACACTACAATTTCTGTGTACGTCGAGGAATTTATGGAAAACGCAGCCTCGTGATGTATGCTTCTCATAACGCATAGATAGGCATAAAAAAAATGCGACATGCCATTTAGATTTGACATTTTGCGAAAGGTTTGTTGCATTCGATATCGAACGTCTTTTCCGTGATGAACATTACGACAAATAATATATGTCGCGTGTAAGCAATTAATATTAACGTTACATAATGTTACATTCATGGAAATCTATTTTTTCTGAAAATGATTCTTATCTAATCTACCGATTTTGCATATTTTTAAAATATATTTTCAAAAATTGATAATTAAAACATGCTAGATTTAATTAATCCGAATGCGTTAAAAAGATTTTACTAAATTTGTTTCTTTCACATATTTTGATTTTGATTTATGTTTAATATACGTACGCAAAATCAGTAAAATCATAATGTACCGCATTAAATTCACATTATTTAAAACTCCGAGGCGTACGTTGATTATAATTAAAGTACCGGACTAACGTCATTCGAGTAAACACCTGCGCGCATTAACAATTATCGATTTTCGAGCGAGGCTACAGGATCCCCTATTCTTGACGCAACCTTCGAGCCATCCATCCAGTAAAAATAATTACGTAAAAATATAAGCCGTGGAGTCGCGGACTTTATTTTTAATTACGTGCTCTATCTGCCCGCGGGCATTTCGCGAATTGTTTTTCGGTAAAATACACACACAGGTTCGGCAAAAATAACACGACGATACGAATAATAACAAGTACTCTACTCTTCGATACGTCATCTATTGATACCCTCTCCCCATAAAGTTACGTCCAATCGATCAGAACGCCGCCCCGTAAACGAGGCATCGAGTGGGCGACTAATATTTTATTAGCATCTCGTTAGCACGTTGTCGTTAGGGGAACGAGACGCTTCATAAAATATGCAAGAAGCCGGGGACGCAGCACCCGCGGATACAACGCGCTAACAATGCGTCATAAACAATACATGGCATCCCTTGACCTCTCCACACATGAGTTGGTTACTTTAGTGAACGGGAGGCGTAGTCGTGGCTTTTATTGTTTCGTTGGTGTAAACCGCAGACCGAACACACGGGCGCATCACCCCGCGGCAAACAAAGAACAAAAGCTAATACTTAACTTAGTTAACGGTTGACATCGCTAAACTTTAATCCAAGAGAATAACATCGACCCATTTGACGGTTTTGATTGTCAGCGTTCGAGGTAGCGGCTTAGAGGCTTAATTACTTGCAGAAACTCGAGGGAAATTAGGAAAGACCGATATACCTGCAAGTGTGTCTTGCCTGTCGACAAGATAATAGTATCTCTCGATTGACGATGTGAGTTTTTTGCGATCGAGAATGGTCGGTATCAATAGGTTATTTCAAAAAATATTTCAAAACAAAAGATATCTATATCTATAGTTACTTACGCTTTATTAACAAATATTTATATACTTAGTTAATAAATGTTTCTTAATAAAGGGATTATATTAGATGTCAATTCGAAAAAGTTTTACAGAATTTCCTTAAGGATGTATTATATTTACAATAAAAAAATTATAAAAAATTTACAGACTATTCTAAATCATATTAAAAAAAATTATAAAACGATTTAAAACCTGGATAAAAAATGATTTAAATAAATAAGTAGGAGAGTATTCTAATGGAAGTGTAATTAAGAAATGACAATCTCAATTTCTTTCAAATTAAAAATAATAATTTCATACAAAAGATTTAGCAACCAAGATCCTGCTTGCCGAGAAACTGGCTATGTTACTTGCTGTTGTTTATTAACATGTATTCGGCTGACATCAGTGTTTAAAAATAATAAATTATAAATTAAAATTTTTATTTACGAAACAATCTCTGCATTGCAATGAAACTTTAAAGCATCTTGAATACATAAATATATAAAATAATTATATTAAAGCACTCATAAAAAAATTGAGATTTTTATCATTATTTTTTAATTACATTTCTATTGAAGCATATTTCTATTTTATATTTAAATAATTTGTTTAATTCAGGTTTTAAACCGCCACAAATTTTTTTATATTGTTTTTAAATGCAATCTAGAATAATCTATAATTTTTTCATAATTTTTTCATTGTAAATAAAAATAAGTGTAATACATTCTTAGAATTCATATTGATTTGTTGATTTGTTGTACAAAATGTCTCAGTCCGAAAGTAAGAAGTAGTTGAAGATTGGTAAGAGTGAATTAAGGCTAATAAAATTTCCACTTTCCGAGATCCACAGTGTGCAATACTTGTGACCAAAAATATTGACACTTCGATAAATCATTTTACGTAAAATATGGATACATATTGAAAATTTATGAAAATTGTTATTGATAGCATAAGTCTATGCAAACAACTATAACATGCAGATTTTTAGTATTATTAGTAGTATTTAAGATTACTGTAAGATTAAATGTAAAAGTTAAAGTAAGAAAATATTTTGTATTTTATAATCGATTTTTGATTGACTCTGATGATTGACTCCTCTATATATCTGTTCCAAAAAATAGATTGAAATAATAATTAAAAATAAAAATAAACTGGATCAAATATATGTCAAAATCAATACCACATGCACGTAACGAACCGTATGTAATTAAATCAAAATTGTATAAAAATCATTCGATATTAACAAATATTTATAAATATAAAAAAAAATATCAAATATCTCTAAGAGTCAATTGAAGTAGAAAATTTTCATATATTAGAAAATTAGATAACTATTAAGGTTAAAAAAAATATTAAACGAAATAAATATTCTTATTTCCACAAAACAATGACATAACAAAAGATTAATTCGGGTTAAGATGATGCTTAGACATCTGCCTATTTAACAATGTTGGGATGCTGCACGCATTTTGCGCATTGAAACTCTAGTCTCGCCTTTAGGAATCAAAAATCTTTTATGACAAAGGATATTTTATATCGAAGGTGTCACGTGTTCAATATATCCACATCTTTTCTCCTGAACTTTGCATTTACAAGCGGGTCACACGTGTGAGGCATATTCTCGATGACACTCGTCGCATTCTCATTTCAAATTCTAGTCCCGCTTCCGATTAGCGTCAGCTTTCGAATGTCAAAAATTCAAGGTGTTATATTCATCCATCAGCATAACGACAACTTATTGGCACAAAATTCTATAATATCTATAATATCTATAATATCATTCTTAATTATCTATTTAATATTGCATCATTAATGCTCCTTCAAGTCTATTAAATTGAGGCATAAAAGACATACTCAAGGTGGTCAAGGTAAAATAAGAGAATATTCAGTCTGTCGGCAACATCGATGAAACTGTTCTGTCCCACTTCATTAATGTAAATTGATCTCTGTTCTTTGGAATATCACTCGAGTAGGTCGAAGAGGAATTGCCTACTCAGTTGTTGAACCTAATTATGTCCGTTAAGATGATACTTATCTCTTGTCGGAAACAATAAAATTTACTCTCCTACTCTCCCGTCTCTCATTGCGGTACGACTTTTATATTACGCAGGGCGATCTCTGGCGGATTAAACCGAGCCACAAGTGTCATCACTAATACCAAACGCTGAACAACCAGTACGATGGGTACACGGGGATGGCATTTAGATCGCCAAGAGCATTTGGATACGAGCCATAATTCTGGCGAAAATACGGTGGTGTATGTGCGAAGACCAAGCCAACGAGCTACACGTGAATTCGATGTCGCGGAGAAGTACGCGTAAGCCGAATAGGTAATCGCTTAAATCAAGGGATTTAAACGATTGCCGCAGGTCCGTGATTCGGCATATATAAATTCGAAATATCATGGCAAAGAATTATGAATTGTTATAATTGTTATCATATATAAACATGCAAAACCACGTAAAATGCTCCTAAAATAAGCTGATTTGGCACATTAATAAATTTAACCAACCCGCAAGCAAGCAAGGATTATTGGGAAAAAAAACATGCTCATTATATATTATTTTAATTTATATTATAATTTAGTTTTTAAAACAATTTCATTGTTTAATTAAATCAGGAAATTTTTTACATTTTTGAAAATTTAACTTTTTTTTCCTTATATCGTCTTAAATGAAATAATGTTATTAAACATATCTTTAATTGCAAAAACATTTTTGAAGACAAAATAATAAATTAAGTTAAATGTTAAAAAATTGTCTCTATTTGTTCAACTCCTACGTATTGCAAAAATTTGATAATTTCTGGATTATAAAATCTGGTTATAAAATTATAATGTTGTAAAAAATTGTTGTAAAAGATAGCTCTTAATTAATTTATAAATTATAAAATGCATATATGTGCAAAAATATAATTCCAGTAAACGCTAAAGCAAATCCATTTAGAAATTTTAAAAGGAAAATAATGCAAATAACTTTAAATTTCTGTGGCCAAAGCTACACAAATTCTCGCGGTAAGTCTCGTACGAGAATGAAAAGTTTGCTAAATATGGTAATTAGTTGTGAAATATATACCAATGAAGATTTTATTGGAGATCCTTTAAGTTATTTGCATTGTAACTGAAGAACATAGATACAGTAGAACTGTCTTCCTCGATTGATTCTCCTTTGTATTTATTCTTGTTATTTATAAACCGTCGCGGTTGCTTTTTTCATTGCGTTGTCTCTTTCATTGCGTTGTCTCTTTAAAATAAATTTTTGTTTGCTATTAACCTATAATTACAGAGATTTGTTGTGACGCTTTACGTGATCGTAATTACGTCATAAGAAGAAAAGCTCTTTCTCCGTATACTTTGAGGTACGTTGTACATTATGTCGTATATTAAGTGTCACTTTGCCCGAGTGATAAGCGAGATGGTAGATAATGCTTGCGGGTAGCGTCATAATAATTGCGAGTAAACGATGTATAGAAAGAGAGAGAGAGAGAGAGAAAGAGAGAGAGAGAGAGAGAGAGAGAGAGAGAGAAAGAGAGAATTACCAAGTTCTTCACTGCATACAAGATGGTGGAATTTGATTTTCCAAATACACAGTATACATAACAGTATCGTGAACCATGGCCGGGTATCCTATCACCCAGCGTTTAGTCCCGGATGGTCGCCATAGCAACAGGCACCCCCGAAAATCGTCCCTCCGTGTCTATCTCTCTCTTCCCACCCTCCTTGTCTCCTTCTCCACGTTCTACCATCGCCTCTCTACAACTTCTCTGGAGAGTCCGTTGAAATCGGGTTCGCAAGGGTGGAAGGGACACAAAGAGGAAGAGACAAAGTGTGATGAGTTAGAAAAAGGACAGAAAATTAGAAGAGAAGAAGATAGCTTAGGAATAAAGAAGAAAAGACAGGGAGAGAGAGAGAGAGAGAGAGAGAGAGAGAAATTGGATCGAATGAGAAACCTGCCACACCAACATTCCTCTCGGTCTCGCAACAACTGAGCCAGAGCTACTTTCATTGCATTTCTCTTTCTCCTCTTTTAGTTCCTTGTCTTTCTCGCTTGCCTTTCTCGCACGCTACTCTCTCTGTCATGCACGTTCGGGTTCATTTAGTTACAATCTTGTTCGATCTTCCTCAACTCGACCTCATCTAGTTTATCAAGCATTAAAGACAGGAAAGCTTTAACGATCCTACTAAGATCGGAAAGTGTCAATTTTATTCGATTGATTTCGAGGAATCGTCATAATCTTAAGCGATATGGTTTAATTAGCATCAAAATGCAAAAGTAGCAAATAATGTATTTTGAAGCAGGATTGTTACGTAAAAACGTAATGCGATCAACAGAATATCTTGGTGTGCTATTATGGAGATAATAAAAGGACAATATCACTAACAAATAGCATCAGCGGAACGTTATTACATATTATCGTCGTTCTATTATTTCTATGCGCGATTTCATCAACATTGCGTAATATTGACTTTCGTTTAGCGATTCCTCGTTTACTGGAATTACAATTAAAAAGAGATTAAAAACTGTAGTTAAAATCAACCCGGGTTAGTGAAACGTTAACTGTTATTTTAATCACGGAAATGTGGATGCTACCACCGACGCGTTTTTCTCCGTCGCGCAAGAAGATAGGAAAATCAAGCCACCTAGTTCTCCTATTCGATTATTTCCTCGTCGTTGCTTCTCGCCATCGTGCGACTCTAGGTCTCGTTATCGAACCGGCGAAACACTATTTCTCTCTCGCCGGACGTATTTACCTAAGCGACGTTGCGAGATGAGCAAGGCGTTCTACTTATTTTAGCGGAAAATATTCTTGAGTAGGCCGCTGAATACGGCCAGGGAGAGAAAACCTTAGCCCTCTTCTTTCCCTTGACGGCCGTCGTCGTCATAGTAACTGCGAGGGATACGACGCGTCGCATCGTCTCGAGGAAAGAACGAAAATTGGGTCCGTCTTATACCAATTGACGGCCAGCTTGTCGAGCTGGCACAGATTCCCTTGTGAGGTGCATTTCGTGAAATTTGATCTCTCGCCTGTTTGATCCTGAGCTTTGTCGCCTTCCTCAATGTCAGAGGACGGTAACCAAGTTATCTCATGTATCTCGCCAGAGGAAGCGGGAACGGCACAGAAATGATTGGATACTTCGAAAATTAGTGATGACATTAGCGTCGTGCGATGTCACTTCCGACGTAATCAGCACAGCCACGCGAGGAACGACATAAATCATTTATCGGAATAAACTTTACACTTTCGCATAGTGATCTATTAGTCGATTATTATTTCAGGCACGGAATGAGAGACGGTGCACACTTAGCGAATAGACATTGATTACAAATTAATTATCGCATATTTTAATTATTCATCAGAAACTATATCACACGGGATAATCGTCGAGAACAAATGAGAACGATTAATAAAAAATGGACATTTTATTATTTTCAGGAAATTTTACATTTAGTAATGCGATATATATAGCTTAATTACAAACGATAAAAACGTAATATAAATTTTTATACGATTTAAATACACGTACCGTGGTGATTACAGAATTAATTTTCGCTTGATTGACAGAACAATTATTTCATCTTATATGATTCTGACAAATAATTTACGCCCTGACAAAGAACGGTGGACAAAGGAAAGAAACGACCGTTTGAATGACGTTTTAATCTCTTAACAGGCTGAATTTAATTGAAAAAAATTTGTTACTCGAATGAATATTTCAATTTATCCGCTCACGATCCAGATATCTTCGATACTTTCGACTTATTTATCGAACAAAGTTACGTGTCGACGTTAGAATTGGAAGAAAAAAAAACCTTTCAATAATTACTCACGTGGAGTTAGCGATCAAATCTAGCTCAAAAGGGAAATATTTTCTTAGCCATGTCAAGTGTACCTCTACTCAAAGTAAGAGGAAAGTTTCCGACTGGCCGTCAATAAAGCCACAAACTTTAAAGGCCAAATTCGGAAAATTGCGGGAGGTGAATGAGTGCTCGTAAAACATTATTACGTCCATGCAAACTTCCCTGCCGTAAGCGCTTCGATATCTTTTCGATAAATTCTAGTATTCCGATATTCCTCTCTCCCATGCTCTATACATGCGCCGCTAATTAACACGTCTTCCACGTCAAATCGATCGTTATCCTGGCGTTAGATGAGATTAGGCCTACTAAGCAAACAGCGTCGCTCGTCAAAGTATGAGTGTACGAACAAAATACGCGCAAGCAAGGGAAACGGTTTTCATTAATTTTTTATAAATATCGCCACGCTTTCAACATTATTTAATTTTTTTATTTGTTTATTGTAAGCCGTGCGCGCGATATTTTTCAAAAAACAACGGTTCTTTAAGCATCATTTCATGCACGTATCGGAATAGAGAGAGAGTACGAGCTCGTCACGTGTAACGTGGATGCACGATATTGTTCGCCTCGCAGGATAGATAGGTTACGCCAGTATGTACCCGATCCGGGCATATTTTCCCTGTAGTCTTACCACAAGGGGGGCGTAAATGATCCGGAGAATCTTTTTCCTACCTCCGCGGAACGTGCCGTCTGATAGAGCATCCGCTCGTTTCTCTCGTGACTCTCTCCTGCCCTGTCTACATTCCGCGACTTTATAGTCTTCATCCACTCCCGTCGCATAGGCGCCACAGTGCCAAAGTTACTCGTCAAGTACTAAAACTTCGTTCGCATATACGTACGTCGTAGTTTGTGATAAAGTTATATTAACGATATTATTTCCCATGCACCCGTCATAGAAACTTCATTGTTTCGTAAGAAGAAATTAACTCGCCATGCCGAGAAAATTGCGTTGTACACCGTGGCAATACAAATTCCGTTAGATATAAACTTCATTGTGATAGAAAATAATAAAATTACGTTAAGTTTCATATAATTCACATTAATTTACCATTGTAATCGCTCTATTTTTCTAGATATTGACCGAATCTTTAAAAAGAAATACGATATAAAATAAAAAAATAATTAATTAAAAGATGCGCGTTTAGCTTGACAAAAAAAATATACATAAAATACTGCTAATTAATAAAATATGCATGTTATTAGCAGCAATGGTGATATCATTGCATTCTTTTTTGTTTCTTCGTCAAAAGTAGAATAAGTAGATCATTAAGTAAAAAGTTGTTAAAAGCTTGAGAAGAACCACATGTCAAAATCTAGATTGAAGAAAACGAGTTTCTTGAAGAGAAACTTTTTACTTTCAAGCGATTCAAGTTCCATACAGAATCGTATCGTATTATAATAATCTCATCCAATTAATAATGTTCCTTAATTATTTCAAAAATTTTTAAACATTTTGGATTTCTAAATATTATTTGTAATATTTTTTTTTTACCAATTAGGAATGAAGAGAACGATTTGCAATGACAAAAATTAAAGAAATTTTATATCTTTATGTTACATAATTTAAAAACTAATAGTATATTAGATCACCATCTTCAAATGAAAAGAAAATATTCGAGAAGCGAAATGCCTAGTTTTATTACAATATTTCTACATAATACCACTACATGTCACAAGACTTGTACGCTTTAAAATGCCGTTTTAGAAAACAGCGAGCTTTCAAAGCGAGCTTTTCTGCCGTGTGAGATTCTTATGACTCATAAGAGGAACGTAACGTAACGTAACATAACTTTTCTCGTGGGCTGTACTCCTGGATGACACTCTTACTAATCAAGAAAAAGAGAAGGAAAAAAATCGATGAATTTCTTTTAAGATACATTAATTATGCATATATATATATATATATATATATATATATATATATATATATTAGTAAAAGGCGCTTGAGAAGAGAAGAAAATGGTCGACAGTGTTACGAAAGAAATCTGTATTGAAAGAGTGTCCGGAAATACAGCCCATGAGAAAAGTTTGTTATGTTCTTCTTATGAGTCATAAAAATCTCACACGGCAGAAAAGCTCGCTGTTTTCTAATATATATATATATGTTCGTATGTATATGTGTATGCTCGCGCGTGAATGGCTGTGTGTGAATATTCAAAAAGTCGGCATAATTATCATAATCTTACTCGTTGGCAATCATCGCAAAACTTTCTCCAATAATTAAATTCACTTCTATAAATCCATGGAAACTTGTCGTAGATCTATACGCGAATGTTATCCTTCGAGAAACATAAAGCCTTTGCCAGTGTGCGCGCATTAAAGTAACAGAAGCAAGCTGGTATCGTCGTGTAATATTTTGCAGGAGTGGACTTTTGCGAAGCGGCGGGAAGGGAAATGAGCCGCCGTGAGTAAGATCGCGAGAAAACTCGTGCGATGCATCTTCGATGTCGGAAAAATTACCGCGCGCGAGGGAGCAAGGGAAAGAGGAGAGTCCGAAAAGAATGCGCGAAGAATTTCCGTACTCGTAGTTTCACTACGTTTCTCAAAGTTCCTCGCGTAACGTTAAAAAAATACCGTCAAGGTAATATATTTTTTTAATTATATAAAGAACTCGACATCATGGACGGGCTGAGTCTCTCTCGTCGTTGTTCCAGTTTCGAGGTTAAAATTACGGTCGAAGTTGGGAAATTATTTGCGCGCGGATGCGCTACGATGGCAGAGCGCAAGACGTATCGGTAACGAGAGAAAAAGGGCCGAGAGATTAAACGCCGTGTAATTACGCGACAAGGTAATTCGCCGTCCGTAGATAGCAATTATCCTCCGGCGGCGGGGAGAGACGTTTTCTTTGGTGGTGCACGCGCGAGGGGAGTGCTGCGCGGAGCAGCTGCAGTTGCAAGCGAAACGAAATTGCCCCGATTGCTTTTCAAGCCGTCGAGCAGCCACTGTTGGTAAAATATTTTTTTTTTTATATATCCGGCACCTTCTGCACATTTTTCGTATCTGCCCGTATACTCCATTCATTCGCTGACAGGAACGCTTGACAAATTTGCCGGGGTGAAATGAATCCCGCGCATTTGGTGCAGTGGAAAATTAGACGAGTGCAAATAAAAGTAGGTCCTCACGTTCGCAGATCTCTGTGTACGAATTTTTGGAACGCGGAATTCAGAACAGCGTGGAAGGGAATAATCCGAAAGAAAAGTAACGCGATCGATAATTACCGTTGACATGATTATTAACTATCACCATTTGCATGAGAAGCCATATTAATAGACTGTTAGTATTATGAATAAATTCATAATATATGGACAGTATTGATAATGACGACCACGCGACTGGCTTCATAAATAAACATCCAATCGATTTGACTTGGAAAAATAACGGTGGGATCGTTAATCCGTGAAACGCATAAAAGGGAGAAATATGCAAGCGCAGGCTGCACAGCGAGATATATTATGCAAACAGCACGCGTGGCTGTAAGCAACGCTGGAACGACGCTACTGCTTTTTGAGCTTTTACCAAAAAAAAAAGAGCTCGCACTTTTTTAACCGCTCTCCTCTTATTCGAACGCATGCGGCCGCATGCGAGTCGGTTTGAGTGTCATTTATTCTTACCTCGGCGCTTTGGTGTTCTAGCAGAAAAACTCATTTACCGATGCGCGTTCCGGTGGAAATACATTGGCATCATACGGACATTTCTGCTGAAATCGGATTTTATGGGCTCTCGATTCATGTTTGTCCACCGAGCAAGAAGAGCACGCACGGATTTACGCGCGGAAATCTCGCCGACGAAAACAGCTCATCAATATACAGTGAAGGATATATTTATATTTGAATTCGCGAGAAGCGGCAACTTTTATCCTTATAAGGGACGAGGAAAACTCGCAACTTGTTTACGCGAATCCGGGCACGCTTCCAAAAAGTGCATTTTTCCTTTTTCGTTTATTGTTCCCTCCCCGTTTTTCCAAAATTCCCGATCGTGTTTTTTAATTATCAGACAAAAATATGTTGCGGCACGCTCACGTGTACGCATGCTGATAGCATCCTCAATACGTTAGCTCGCACTGCCGGAAGCTAAGACTACATAATAAACTTTTTTTCACGATTTTCTGTAAAATAGTACCGATAAACAAGCTTCGCAAAATTTATTTCTTAAGAGATAATTTTTATTTTTAAATTTTCTTCCTTAAGAATTAATTATAATTAAATTAATTAACACTAAGAATTATGGATAATTAAATATAACTAACAATTCTGAAAGGATAAATCATCCCCCATAAACCTCCCTGATTCTTTTATTCATTCGATCTTGTTTTGCCTTCATCTTATCTATATTTTTTTATACATATGATATAGGGATTAAAGTGTCGGTAGCATACTCGCCACGATATATTTTAACAGTGTTCCATTCTCCGGCTTTCTGCTCTTATCACATTAAATATTATGATAACTCTGTTAATATCATGCGATATATTTCTTCGTTATTACAGTCGTAAAGAGTCGCTAAACGTACCTACTGATTAAAGCATAAATGGGTATGATAAGGATCTTGATAAAGATGTTATTAACGGCATGTCATAAAGTATTTTCAAACCTTGGGTAATTCGTTACTGAATATATGTTTACATTGAATTTTCAATCAACTTTTTAAAAAAAATTGCGTTTCACGAATATTTATATTCATCCATATTTAAACATCTCGGCAATTATAATTACAGTAGAGGGTAAAAAGGAAGCGATGCGTACTTAATTGTCCCGTTCTAACGAAGATACATGCGACCGGTAAAATTAAGAGAACGGCCAAACTAAATTTCCTCATTTAAAAGTGGAAATAGTCGCCAGTTAAACTCCACTGCCAATCACCGCACGCCTCGCTAATTTATTATGGAAATTAATTCTCGATATCACAAACGAGGCAGGCTCGTACAAAAATTCTTCCTACCCTTTCGTTTCCATCGATTGTAACTGTCGAAAAGTCTCACATTTTTATCGAGCAGTATCAAACTTAATTGTGAGCGCTGCTCGTTTTTTTAACGGACAGTTAATTAATAGAACATGACACGTCACGCCACGATATTGCATTAATCTTTACATTTTCGTTTGCCCGTCGCTCTCAATTATAACAGAAATTTTTATATAAGACATTTCGCGCATATTATGTAAAAATAAAAATGCAAATGCTATTTTCATTCTTACATTATGCTACTATATTAAAAGATATTTAAAAAGATATAAGATAAATTTTTTAGACAAATATGGATAGATAAATAAAAAATAATTCATGAAAGCATATATCTACAAAATAAATAATTACTTCAAATTCATATGAGTTCGAATGTCAAATATTTAAAAAATTTTTAAATGTAATTATGCTTGTAAAATATCACGTCCTTAAGGGTACTTAAATTTATTTTAAAAAATCTTTTTATTTGCTACTTTCTCACGTTGCAAAACTTCTCAAAGATTAGGCTGCATATGTTGTAAAAAAAAATTAAGAGATTTATATAAAATTTCTTATGAATATATATTTGCTAAGTTTAGAATATCATAGTTGATAAATAAAAAAAAAATATTTGTGTTCCATACGAATAAAACTGATAATAAACAGAGTATAAGATAGAGAATTTATGTCAGCTGATCGCTAAATTGTCAAAGTATCGCTCCGAAGGAGATACAGAATGGAAGTCGGTTAATGAGGAGTGTCCGTTTGCGCGGGTGCAAAACGCGCGTCGCTCGACTGTGCCGAGTGTTTACCTACCTAGAAGAGGACCTACGGCCTATGCGGTGGATAGGGTAAAATCAATGCGCGGGTTAGACGACGGCGAGCCAGAGGAGAACGATGGTGTAATGGTGTGAGAGAGCGGGACGAAGCAGTACCGGTGAGTATAAGAGTGAGAGGATGGACAGCCGGCAAGAGAACGCGCGATGAAGCGAGAGACCGAGAGAGAAGAAGAAAGAGAGGAGAGAGAGAGAGAGAGAGAGAGAGAGAGAGAGAGAGAGAGAGACATACGGTTGCAGACAGTGGCGGAGAAGAGAACGGGCAAGAAAGAGGCTGTCGAGTCAGAGGGTGAGAGATGTGAAGAGAGAAATGGAGAGAGAGTAAAGGATGGCCAAGAGGATGAAGCGAGAAAGTGAATCGTTGGATGTGCTGCGTGTGTGACGGTGTAGGTTGTGTAGGTATGGCAAAGATAGAGAGAGAAAATGAGGTAGGCGGGTAAGTGGGTAATGGGAGAAGGGGCTCAGGAAGCGAGAGAGAAAGAGGGAGAGGGTGGTGTGAGACGTGGAGCAGAAGGGCGCAGGATCGTCATCGAGTAGTTCGTCCGTCGTAGTCGTTGTCCTCGTCGTCGAAGGGTGGTCTCAACGCTTTGTGAAGGGAGATGGAAAGTGTTGAGGGCCAAGCGGCTCTGGAGAGCGGCTCTCTAAAGGGGTGTCGTTCTGACACACTGCTCTACATTCCGTCAACTACCTGTCCCTCCACTTCGCCTTCTACCTTCGTGCGAGTTCACCGCCGTTATCGTCGCTGCGATTCAGACACCATCGTCGGGCGATGGTAATCGCCGATGCATGCGACGTTACGCTCGTAATGCCTGCGGCGACCCGGGGGATGTTTCTGTTTCTGTTAGGGTGAGTGGACTGGCACTTCGAGCGGCTTTACGACCAACACGGGTTACGATCCGGCAGTGCGAGTCGCTACTTCGCCGAGGAATGTACACATTGGCGGAGATTGCGAAGTCATCGCGACTTGAACGCGATAAAGTAATAAGTTGAATTTTTCTGTTTTCGTTTATTTATTTTTTTTTTACTCCAGAAATTAACAGTATATGGATATCAATTTAATTCGATTAACGAAACCAGAAAACCAAACCCCACCCAAACTGAAAAATGAAATAACGATAGATCTTATCGAGCATAAAAAATGTGTCAAGTAATTCTAAAATAATTCTATCGTTTAATAAAGGTTTAGTCAGGCATGTATGGAGTGCTTTCTTGGACGTTCAAGATCTTCTTCAAGATTCGATCTGTCCATTTAATCCTCTTCAGAGCATCTTCCACTGAAAACTAGGAGAAGATGTGGTTAGATAGAACATTATAAGCGCCGGGCATCGGGGATGAGGGTTTCTGTCCTTATTGGGTCGACCGGTATATGCACATCGACGTTTAAGAGACCGTAGATATCGAGGTAGCTTCGGTTGCTCGAATCACAAGGGCTTACGGATCCCAGATAAACACTCTACCGACGGTTTTCAATGTGCTCGTATATCGATTTCAACGTCTTGTCGTCCCCGACAATGTTGTCCAACTAACGGGAAACTAACGGGGGATAGCTCCCATCCTCGAACTACTTGAAGACGTGGACTCGATAGTGATGAGATAACTACGATGGGGGGACGTCTTGCGGATCGTTCCGGGGAATTCATTGTTGTCGCCGCATTAATTACGCGGTATCGAGTGTTTAATTAATTGCTGCGTTGATTGCCGCATTACACACATAATAACCATGTTTGTTTCGCCGAGGCCATGCGAAATATATTAGCTGCATGCCTCCATTCATTAATATACATTAATAAAATAGCTCAATCAAAATTTATGCAAAAATATATTTTTTCTTATTTGTAAAAAGAAGAATTAAACTGTTTAATATTAACGACCGATATATTGTAAAAAATATGAATAAATATGTCTTGATATTATTAATAATTTAAAACTATTATAAATATTTGGCATTTTATACATTAATTTTTCAGATATATCGAACTTTCATTGTTCAATCATTCAATTGGAAATATTTATAATCCTCATAAATTATTTCGTCTCTTTCTATTGCGCGAAATAGACTACAAACAATTTGCAATAAAATAGAAAATGAAACCTTCCTGTCAACCGCCATTTACGCTTTTCCATCACATAGCGCTCGGTCTCGCGCGGTGCAACGATAGCTCGACTAGAGCCTGTCGTATAATCCTGGCAATATATCCGGCATCTTCATAAGCCGCTCTATATTATCCTGTCCCGTGTACGATACCTGTACCATATTAGCCTTTATTTTTCGGATACCCGATTGCAAACTCATGGAGAAAGCCGAGCAACTTCGACGGTATCACACGACAGCTGTTGCTTATCCGTAATACTCCGAGTAGGCAATTTACCTTACACGCGCCATACACCTATCCCAAGCTGTATAAAACCATATCTCTGTGTATATGGTTGTGTATGGTGTATATGGTCTATACGCCGGCTCATAAATTGACCGGAAATTTAAAATTTTTTTACGAGGAAAACGAGGAATTATGTACGCGCGTTATATCGAGCTCCATCAGCGTCTCAAATTAAAAGTAAAAAAATAATCTATTATATATAATATGACAGCGTGAAAATTTTCTCGAGTCGGGAAATGTTACTTTACTTTCGTAAAATAAAGACTGACTAAAACGAGACGGTAAATCTAAAATCTTAAATCCTGACCGTGACGAAGTACTCGCTAATTCTAACGCAACAATGCGGTACGCTTAATTATTCTAGTCTACAATTTTTGTTGAAAGTCGCTAATGTACGGCGAAACTAGACAGTATGCTTTTTTGGCGCAAATTACACTAACGGCGTGTCTTAAACAATGCACTCCTCGCCTAATGCCGCGGGTCTGAGTCGTGGCGGATTACCGTAACGACCTTGTCTCACGGTCGCAAAAAGATGGGGCCATAACTACTTGTTGGCTCGTCGGCCTGTTTCGTACCACTGTATACGCTCGTAACAACGGGCGTAAATATATACGCCACAGATACAATCTACACTCGCTTCCTTATTTATCTCTATAAAAGTTCGCTCGCTTATCGAATTTTTAGACAATTTCTAGAGACATTAATATTTTATCTGCGAGTCAGAGATTACACTCACAAAAAAGGCGATGTCTAAAAGGCGCAAGAAGATTTTTCAAAGTACCACGACTAAACGGGGTCGCTCGGCGATAACTTTGATCGCTTAATTATTCAGGTAGCGACGAAGATTACGTCGCAATAACGAGGACAGGCGGATGAGTCAAACGTTGCCTGTGTGCCAGTGTCATTTACGCAAGACTGCACTTGCAAATCAGAGACTATGGGAAATTTTCGCTCCCAACTGCGTAAACAGTTCCACGCAAACAGTCCCGTTTCTTCCGTGGTAGGTTTCCACTAGGGAAACTTGAGTGGATTCCTTCGGAAGAGTGAATTTCTTTTCGTATAAATAGTCGATAATAGTCTAATAACTAAATAGATTCGATAATAATATTCGAATATCGATAAACTTCATGCGCTTGAACAGATCACCTATTCAATCAAAATATTTCAATCATATGTACTAAGAAAATATGAAAAAGTTGTTATAATATTTGTACTTCACCGATACAAATGTTTACTAGAGAAAAAGATGGTACTTTGGTCATCCATTTACATTTTGTACAATAATTTTGTTAATAATCAATATTTTAAACTGAAAACTTAATCATTATATTCATTATATTCATCAAAGTGATACTCAATAAGTTTAGACTCAAAGTTATGAAATATTTATTACATTGAATATTATTTATAAAAGCGATACATAATGGATCGAAGAGGAACAGGAAATGGTAATGGTAATGGTAATGGTAATATGAGCCATCAAAAATAAATTTAAAAAATTGATTTTGTTTACGAAAGATATAATATTTTATTATAAAATTGTATATTTGTTTAAAATAAACTGTTAGAAAGAATTACGATGTAATCGCGAAATTTAAAATAAATAGAGATGTTGATTTCTTTCAATTAGAAAATAAATAAGATAAATCGCAAAGAGGACAGGTTTTTACAAAATAAATTTTTAAATTTTTTAACTAAACTTAAATTATTATCGAAAAATAATTTTAATATAAAAATCTCAAAAACAGTCATATTACCAGTACGCTTAAAGAATCGCTCATTAACAAAATGCTATGCATTATTGTTTAATTTTGTTTAATAACTTGAAAATGTATATAGTTGAATAAAATATTAAATAAAATATTAAAAAAATTCTCAAATGTACATACATTCATATAAATGATAATACGCTCAAGTTTAAAAAGAATGAGGAAATATATATAATTGAACGCTAAAATATACTTTGGAAAAATTTGAAAATGTTTAAAAGTAAAAATGCCTTATAATAAATGTTGGTTATTGTGTATTAACATAGCGCTATTACATAACGGTGAATTTAAACAAATGATTTTATGAATAATTATTAGAATTTGTCACCTAATAATGGAGATATTAATGAATGACTTAATATCTACACGATCCATAATATCACCTCTTTTCTATATAATTTAATGGACTCGAATTAATACAGGTTAAGAAAAAAGTTAAAGTCAATCTCTTTTAATTTCTTCTCTTTTAATTCCTTTATATTATTTTAGTATATATATATATATTATCAATATATATATATATATATATATATATATATATAATTATAGTATATATGTATATATATATATATATATATATATATATATAGTTAATATATTTACTAATATACATATATATATATATATATATATATATAGGGGGGGGATATCATCTCTTTTCGCATAGTTCTATCTCTGAAAATGATTTCCTACATGGTTATATTAAATTCATTACTATATATGAAGTGAATAGATATGTTATATAAACCATGATATGTCACTTAGGTCAAAAATGTCAAGATGATGTGAGGCAGTTCATTCGTTGGATGGTTACTCGTAACCGAATAAGCTCCGCGACAAGGAAGACAACTAGTCTCGAGATGGAAGCCACTTACTCATTCGCTGGGGATTGTTAGACAGGTAACTTAGTGGAGCAACGCGTTGTCCATGGGCCTAATTATAAAAGAGATCTCTCTCAGTTGGCCTCTATCAACTTCTTGTGAGGCGCCCTTCTTGCTCTTCTTAAATCTTGCATAAGCTCGCGTCAGGATGAGGAGAGAGAGTAAAAGATTTATAAGTACTTTGAGAAAGCATTCTCACAGAATTAAACACAAAGAAAAATTGTTAATTAACATGGAATATAATGGAGAGATAAATAATAATAATAACGCCGATAATTATACAGTAAAGTATTACAAGAAGATTTAAATTTTCATTCTTCGCAATAAATAAAAAGAATGTTTAATATATCAAAAAAAGAAGATAGAAATATAAAATATATTCATAAAGTTACCAAAAATAGACTAATAAAATCGTAAAAATAATAATACCAACAAATAAAGTTAGAAAAACATTCTGACACATTATTTATTTTCACAGATATGTATTCTCGTAGAATTTCATATAATTTCTCTTTCATTCCAATGCAAGAAAAATATGATATAAGTATTTTACGTTGGAGCAAAGAAATAGCCGCGTTAAAACTTATCGCGCTGCAACGTTTTATTCGTCTTCTTTAACTCTGTGTTTGATTCAAAAAGATTAGGAAGAAAAAGTTTGGATATGTTTAAGAGAGAAATAGATTGAAACGAGATCCATGACGGAAGTTCGACGCGACACATGTATCTTAGCTATGAGCGATGAGTGATGTATCTGTATCGCGCGAGCAAGCGCGATCTGGCTTCGCGGCGTTCATGTCACACTGACTTTTTCCGCAGGGATCGAGAGATCGATAGATATGCCCGTGTGTATATATCATCTACTCTGCAGCATCTTGACTTCGATTACTTTCGCATTTACATAAGATTGGCTACGTCGCTTTGATCATTCGGAATCTAAAGCTCGAGATGTACATCCAGTTGCTTGCGACCTAATGGAAACGCAAACGACTGATAGAGCTCGCTATATCGATACTTCAAAGCAACAATTTAGTTACGGGACATCCGGTAGACGAATTGTTTTCGATATAACAAATCTAGATTACTGATTTCTAGACTACTGATTTCTATGGCCTGTCAAGCTCAGAAAGCTCGTTCTGAATGGAGATTATACGAATAGTTCCTACTATATGACCTACAATTCTAATTATGTGACTGTAAACGGCGACAAACGTTTCTCATGGTAAACGAATGCAGCGGAGAGATTATGTAATTTAGAATCCCACGAGATACACATTATGAATTGAACGTAGAAGATCTTTGTGCACCTTCCCTTCACCTTAATGAAAGGAATGAAGAAAAGGTACAACTCAGAATTGAGTTATTTATGAGCTTTCGAATCTTGCAAATTAAAAATGTTGAACTCGTCACTATTGAAATTTGATTTTTTGTGGGGTGGCTGAGGGAACGTTTACTTATTTAAAAAAATCAAATTTCAATCTACAGTGACAAGTTCAAAATGTTTAATTTGCAGGATTTTAAAGCTCATAAATAGCTTATAACTCTGAGTTATACTTTTTTTTTTATTCCACAAGATGAAGAGAGGATCAAGTGCACAAAGGTACATAGAACTCTCCCAGATCCAATCATCCTTCGTCGTAGAGCCAGCTACTTTAACGCGGAAACGACAGTTCAATCTTC
The DNA here is from genome assembly GCF_055798465.1 of Pogonomyrmex barbatus. Taxonomy (NCBI): domain Eukaryota; kingdom Metazoa; phylum Arthropoda; class Insecta; order Hymenoptera; family Formicidae; genus Pogonomyrmex; species Pogonomyrmex barbatus. The sequence goes on along the minus strand of NW_028297112.1, from coordinate 4,794,139 downwards.
GAGACTATCCCAGTCAATGATTCTCAAAATAATCGATCCCGCAAAATATTTGCATTCCTCACGGGAGAAATCCGCATATCAAGAAGAACACTTTATATCTCCCAGAATTATGCCTAGCCTACTGAGCTCCTCCAGTACTACCGAGAAATTCAAATTCTAATACCATTTCGTGGAATCCACTTACGCCGCGACGAAATGTTTCATTCATTGCCACGGGATGCGAAACCGCGCCGAGCCGCCACCACACCTTGAAAAGTCAAATTTATCTGGGTCACAAAGAATATTCAGATTTTCGCACGTCCGGCGTGGCGGTCGCCCTTGAAATTTGACGTCTGATAACGATGAAGGTTTCCTCCGAGGGAAGAACGCGATTTTCATCTCGGTCGGATAAGGCTCTTGTGATGTGACGAATAAAAACTTTTCCACTTTTACACGACGTGTGCGAAAGTTTGGCGCCGATTGCGCGATCGCGCGGTCCATCCTACAACCGCTCGTATATTTGTTCTGGAAACAGAACGATATTTCGTGTCATGTGGAGACCCGCTGGTCCTTCCGTTGCTGCATATTTACTTCGCGCGTTTAGCTCCCGGTAAATACGGCAAACCGAACCGCTCGTGGAGAGATTTCTGCCAAAAAGTTTCAGGGACTCCACCATGCGCCCGCATGTCCCGCCCCCAAAGAAGATATAATCTGCTTCGTACTCCATAGTTTACGGCATCACGCTATCACGCTCCGAACTTCTCGCGAGATATCGTAAATATACATATTTCGCCGTTACCTTTACAGGCATATCCGGTAATACGCCGAAATCGATGCGCGCATGTATATCGCGCGATTCGCAATCACGAGGCTGTTTACCTTAATTAATTATCAATATGCATCTTCGCGGAGCACGTCTTATTAATTATTCGAACGTCACTTATGTTGGGAAGGAGACTCGTATATATATATATATATATATCGAGCCGGGCATGTGATGCAGTACACTCGATTATCCTTTCTCTCAAGCCAGACAATTCCTGTCGCGATACTAAACTAAATTGCGAAAAGTGGATCGGACAGACGAGCGGGCATAAATCATCATTAAAAGGGCCAAAGTGAATTTCGACGTTATGGATAGACGTGATTTAAATAAAACGGATCGGCGCACGAGGCCGTGGTCTTGTACGGGTTTGTACGAAAATCGCGCCGCCGTTCCTCCACACGCCGTCGTAACCCGACCAAAATGATGAAGATGCTGCGGCGTTCTCTAACCGCGTCTCCCGGGAGTTTCTGCTTTTATGACGGATTATAAATCATTTCGGAGATCCTCGTGGGCGATCAGTCTCTTACCCCCGAGACCGCAGTCGCAACTTTCGGCGGGCGAATTTACGTGCGCTTCCGAGATAATGTATCGCTCGCGAGAAGTTAATTCGTAACGAATTGGCACTGCAATATGGTCTCTCGGGGAAGCCATCGTCGAGTTTTGCGAGCTTCAGCAATCAGCCGTCTTGTGAAAACAGTACAATTTATAGACACGCTCTATATAATTTTCAACTTTCATCTTTGTCACTCTATAAGAAACAATCGTGTCATTTAATACAATAGACTGAGACTAATAAAAAAGAATTGTACAGATTTACATGTGTTTCATAATTAATCTTAGAGTTTTGGTTAATAAAATATTTTTTTATGATATTTTGATAGAGCACACGTATAGATTAAAAGTCGTAATTGGAATTAATTCCCATTACATGTATTAATATTAATATACTACATGTTTTGGATTCATATTTGAACTACGAGGATCAAACGAACATTGAATTATTAATCCAGCAACTACTATTACACCGAAATGCACCAGCGCAAGCATTAACTTTTACAATTTGAACTAATTTATAATATGTACTAATGGACTGTACGAATAAACATTTTTACATGCTATGCATCCCGTGAATCTGCAGATAACATGTGACCCAATTTATTTTTCTGCAAAAGACTCGTATTACATAGAGAATCATTATTATTATTACCTATAAATACTTAACAAATTAATAAATTGTACACAGACTAATGTATTTAAAATATATAAGAAAATAAGAAAGTAATCTTATGTTCCCAATTTTCAAGAGAAAATAATGTAAAAACTATACATAAAACAATGTAAAAAATTATAAAAAAATCCATACAAATATAAAATGGATAAACTATAATTTATTTATAATTGTACTAAACTGTAGAGTTTGCAATTTTATAGTTCTTTGTACATTTATAATTACAAATTTATTCATTAAAAAATTTTATAACCGGATTTTATTAATAGTTATAATTTTTATGTTGAAACTTAATAATATTTATGTTCAGTCATAAAATGTTTTCTGTAAATCTATATTGAAATAATATTATTGTACGCGAATAATAATGTCGGATAATACTATTTTTATCTTTATATTAAATCAAAGTGTGTCAGTCAAGCTCATTGACAATTGCCTGCTTCAAGTAAAATTACAATTTTTTACTATGCCCATAATGAGAGCATTAGCAGTTATACAATGCGCAATGTGGACTACCTTGTTAAAGCCACCAAATTATAATCGTTATAAAACACAACGATCGGATTCTAATTATCAGATAGACCAACATAGCGATACGCATGAAAATCTCACAGATGGCCGAATTAAATTCTGCTGCTAAATCAATGCAGCTTCGCCTATCAATTGTAATGTGATTTCAATAGCTGTCATCGCGAGATTTGTGCTGATTCCGCCGGTATGAAAGTTGCCGTTTAGTCGATTTAAAAATAAATCTCGAAAAAAAGCTAAATCACGGGACGAAAGTATTTCCTTCGATTAATACCCATGTATGCTCGCGCGTACGAGAAATAGCGCGGTTGCAAGTTCGAGAATCGATATCAACGTTATAGGCGTCTCTGCTCCGTTGCGGCGCCATACGCGCAATGTAAAAATCTCGATATCCGACAGCCGTGGTGCTCAACCAGTGACAGTAAAACGTCGAGCCGACGCGTTAAACGAACACGCTGCAAGCGTAATCCTCGGCGGAACATTCTGAAATTTTAACGAAGACTGACTTCCGCTCCCTCCCCCCCCTTCGACGTTTTTCCATCCGCGATGCCTTTTTGGGGCATCGATCGCAGATTACTTTGCCAGAACTTCGAAACTGATTACTGTGAAGCGAACGAGATATTTTGTATGAGCAAACGCGGAAGAGTCAAAGCTGCTTCATCGATGTATTAACTATTTCCGGAAAAATATTTCGCGAGAAAGTACGGTACGTGAGGCTTAAGCGGCTGCGGAAAATTATTATATGAAAAGCAAGCAAGCTATAATAATTATTTATCGAACAGATATTTTATTCTGACTAAATAAGCGTTAAAATAGAACTTGATCAATTAATAAATTATAGTTTTCCGTTTAGTTCGACAAAGATTTCATATCTACAATTTAATAGGTTTCTCTGTAAATTTACATGAGAATATCTATTATTCTAATATTATTTTTCTATCTAACGCAATAACATTTATCAGAAATTTGCATTTGATCGGCTCATGCGCCGTCACTTCATTGACAGGGTGCTTACTGCTCTAGTCTGATAGTCAATCGATCGATGTTAAAGTTGACGGACTGTCGACTTTACTACCGATCAAACGTTCAAACGATGTTAATGCTTTATTGCTTTTCAAAGCCACGTGCGTGGTATGTGAAATAAACACACGCAGCGCAAAGCATACAAGATGCAATATATTTTTCGATCATAAATAAAGTACTTCAAATTATTCGAGCCAACAACAACTATGTTATGCAACATAAAAGCAGCAAACTAAAAGCTACGAATTATAAATTATATCACACAACAATTAACATCTTTCCATCGATTTAAAGATAAAAAAATATCTTGAATTTTATTTTGGAAGATTGCTATTTAGCGATTAATTGCAAAGAAAGAAAGTCGACACATGATTCTGTACATAAATAATGTGTTGCTCGCTAAGAAACGCGGTGCGCTATTTTGAAGAGCAACCTCTTTGAGAGAATTTTCAGAGAGCTGCTCGTCAGAACTCCGGTAATTGAGAAACAGCCATCGGCTACCGTAAAACGTAACATAGAAAAATACGCAGTGCCCGCGGCAGTTTCGCAGGGAGGCTTTTTCCCGTTCGACTGAGAATAACTCACGATCGATCGGCAATCAGTACGACAGGGGGAGTAGGCGAGGTTGAGGACGAGGAAAGGTCCAGGGGCTTGAAATCTAGCCCCTCTGAGAAGATATTTCGCACGGGACCGGCGATAAATCGAATGACTTATTACTGTGAGCCGCGTAATCTCGGACTCACTCGAAAGAAATGTGCGAGCCACGCCGTTGAAAACAGATGTGTCGTGGGCCAGATCCATCCAAAAACACGACGATGAATTTTACATCAGCGCATCAGGCTAAAGCTAACAGATTCTGAATCGAAATTAAATCGGGACGCGCCGCCGAGGAAGTTGAGTAAGAAAGGAGAAATTGCTCATCGTTCTCCACTTACCGCACTGATTGATTTACGACTGACACAACGCAATGAGAACGAGAATAAAGTAATGATCGACTGATAAAAATCACAGCCTAACGAACAACAGTATAGAAAAAATTTTTTCGTTATTTGTTATAAAAAAAAAATCGCTGATGAAAACAGTGACAGTTTATAGAATAGTTGATTGCGATATATATTATAATAATAATTCTTTTTATATTTGATGCAGCATATGTGAAAATTAATTAATAACAAACAGCATTATTCAAATGATATATAGTAGTGGTGAAATATTTTACATTTTAAATTAAAATATTTGAAAACATACAGAATAATGATAGAAAAGATATATATGTTACTCGCAAAAATTTGTGTGAAAGCAATGCTTAATATTGGGAGAGAATTTCTATACCGGAATTTTATCGCTTTTGCCGGGCAACCTTTAACACATGAGCGATGACGATGAAGGGATATTAATGTCGCTGCTCCGTCTCAACGAACCAATAAATTCCGAGTTTAAATCCGGCGGTTTAACTTTAGTGTTGCCGAACGATCACGCGAGTTCAATCGTCGCACGATATTTCAAAATGTTTATCGCGGAACTTTGGTATTCCCTTGGTTTCCCCCTGACTTATGATTTCGCATATTTTCTCGCTCGAGTAAAGTCACGTTTAACTTTCTAAATGTATAATCGTTGTGTTTTGATTGCGGACTGAATCAGAGAAAAAAGGTCCAGCGTTAAAATATACATTAATATATATTACTTCATTAAAAGATACGAATGCAGTTTTGTTTTTCTTCTCTCTTTTGCTAAAAAAGTAAAAAGTGATTTGTACAAATATTGTAAAATCATAGGAATTTCATCAAATAAAGAAATGTCTTGGAAACTTATTATATTAATTAGAAATTGAATTTTCTAACGTAATTTTCCTCTGATTATATTTTTATTTGGTCCTCGTCTTATAATTTCACCATCAATTTCGATAATACGAGAAATTTTTCTCAAAAATCATAACAAGTTCGTTTCCTCCTGATCAAAACCTGTTTCCGAGCAGATTAACGTCGTAAAATGTCCGAGGAGAAGCTAACGCTGGCCATGTTGAAACTTCGCCATAGCTGTTCGCGACATGTCGATGTTTTTCCGAGGGACTTTCTCAAATCGTGCGATTTAATTCCGGCCGAGTCGTATCGTGTACAGCTACGAAACTTCGTTGACCGAACAAAATGCAGTTTTGTCGCGGTCGGGCGCCGATGCACCGTGATGGCAGGTCGCACCCGGCAACGCACCGCGGTTGCAGTGATTCCATTATACGTTGCACTGTTACCGAACGTGTCATCCATAATTATGATTGACGAACCGATTTATTATACGCGTGTATATGTGTGCGCTCTTAGCGTAATTAGTTACGCGTAAATCATATAAACAGCGCACTTTTCGCACACGTGTGTGTGTGTAAACTGCACGTATGACGAACGAGGCATATTTCACTTTGCAGCCGTAATTTTCAAGTCATCTAAAGCCAATCGTCTGAGTCAACATCGGTACACTTGAGTCGATAACAATCCACAAGTCATTATCGTTATTAATTACGATTTTTATAACTTATTACAATTATGATTTATTATAATTATATTCGACAGGATTAGCTTTATCGATGTAATTGTAATATTGATGATTTCTTTTGTATTTAACGTGTCGCTCGACTAGAAATGTCTGTGGCAAAGACAACGTTATAATATAATCGAGGGAGTGTCGTTCGTTAAATTATGTACTCGTCTAAAGTTATTTTCGGATTTCTATATTAGGACTGAATAACCGGACGAAGTGACATGGGTTGATAGAAGTCGCCGCGTGCAGAAATCTCTTTAATGCAAGCGTCCTTGAATACTAATAGGCGAGGATAAGTTATACTTATATTTTCATCTTGATTTCATAATAATTTTATCAATAATATATCAAAATTTCTAATGAAAAATTATAACTGTGTCACATATTGAAAAATTATGCAGTTATGTATATTAGAGATAATAAAAACATTCACAGGTTAAACGTATCTCCAAACACTTATTTAGTTTTAAATCTTTTGCTAGAAAATAATGGTGGCCATCTTCTTTAAAATAGAAATGTCTTAAGATTCAACAAATAAAATTATTTCAAATTTTACAACAATTTGGAAACCAATGATAAAATAGTCTCGTTTAAAATGAATCGATAGTCAAATATATTACAGATAAATCGAGTGCTTTCTGAATTTTGTTATCATGTAAAGAAGATAAAATAGTTTGAGCAAAAAAAATTTAAATATGTTATGTTTAAAAAATACCCAAATGATAAATAAATATAGATATGCGTTTTGTTATATTATAAAAAAATCTTATTATTACTTAACATTTATGTGATGTATGATATTTCACTGTATGATATTTCAAATTTTGATATTATAATTTAATTGAGACACTTTTATACAGTCTCATATTAATCAAAATGTTATTTCTTTCAATCAATACATATAATAATTTTATTCGAATCGCTGTGAGTTACATAGTTCCCTCTCTCCCCCTCGTCGATACCTTCAAGTCGTTCAGAGAAATACGTGCCCTTCCGTTTCTGAAACGGCTTAGACGAGCGATAAAGAAAATCATAACGCGAGTAATGTACAATCTCACCGTAAAATATCGAAGTGCATCTCGGCGAGCTTACCTTGAGGTAGGACGGTGAGCAAGAGGACTATTTGGAGACTGGCGGCGACCGTATTATAAAACTTTATTCGCAATTGCGGTAGACCTCTTGCCTGGTGCGCCATGGCAGATGAATTTTGCAGGTCCAGGTCGAGGCGTGACACCGACTTGCCGATGTTCTTCTATCCGGTCCCGACGTGCCCCGTCGTAACCGTGATGCACTGCACAATTTTGCGTGTTCACTTCTACATGCAGCGGTCACCGCCGCGAGTATCGCCCGGAAGCGCTTTGTCGCCCGCTGCGTCACTAATTATCATCATCGTGCAGGGTGTCACGAGTCGAGTTCAATTCCGCGCGAATCGTCCGCTAATCGATACTCGATGCCCTCGCTAACGCACCCCCCGACTTCGCCGTCATAACCAAGCGTTCTTCCGCGCGCTTTGGTCGTGTGTATTCGCGAAGACTCGATCGCTGAAGAGTGGCGGCGTTTTATCGTTCGTAGAGAGAACGCGCTACGTTCGCGCGACGATGCTTCCCAGCGTTTCGAACATTCTTGCGTGGGATCCTGAAAATAATGATTTCATAGGTGTGAACGACCCCTTCGCGGCCACTTCCCATCGCGCGCGGCGTCGTTTCGCGGCATGCATTTCTATCGTCTCCTCAATTCGCCGAAATTACTTTTACTATCAACGCGCGCTCACGTACTTGCCTATTATAAATTATTGTGATTTCTTAATCATGCGTTAATTATAAGCTTGAATTCCCTGTCTATATCTCTCATGCATTATTAAATTTATATTGGACGCGAAATTGTTTCAGTTATATAATTATGTCAGTATATAATTATTCTATAAGATACATCGTATTTAGATAATTTATAATGCTACTAAAATTTTACCAAAAATTTTCGAGAACATGATACTCTTAGGTTTTACTTCAATTCTGAAATGTTCACTCTAATCATATGTTCAATAAGATTTTTAATAAAATTATAATACAATACCGAGTCTGTTTAAAATGTTCACATGACACATGTATAAAAATAAAATTCTGATAAAAATATCTGGATCATTCTTCTCTCGTAGATCCAAAGTTTAAGTTACACAAGAAATTTATGTAGTTCAGATACTATTCTTTGCGAGATAGTAAAATAACACTCATTTAAATATTACTGTCATTTATCGTAATATTTTTTCCCGATATGTAACGGTTGCGAGCATCGGTTACGGGCATCGAAACTTTGGATGATTTAAAAGCCGAACGGTTGATTTACTATTTCACTATCAGCAAGAAGAGATTTCTTGAATTCCCCTTGGAAAAACGTGATGCGACTGGAAATGATCGGTTTCGCCAAGCCCCGTTATCATAAATTTTTCATCTTCTTGGTGAAACCGAAAGAATTATTAATATAATTGAAACAATAGCATATGCAGACTCATAAATCGATCTCTGCGAAGTAGATCAAAAACATTTTGCGGTTGAACAATTCATCAATACTATCACGAGAAAATATAAAGAACTCAATTATATTCAATATTGAATTTAAACGAAATTCCCCAAAATATTGTAACCTATATAATTTTATATCATTAAAAGCGCTGAATATTGTAGCATTTTATTAAATAAAATGAAATATTTTTATGTTTAAAGAAATATAAAAATGCTTAAAATAAAAAAAGAAATAAAAATTAATAATCTATTATTTCGCGCTTTGAAAATACAATAATGCATAACTCGCATGAAAACGCATAACTCCTCTTTGTTCTCGCGAATGTATTTTACCGATGTAATATCACCAAATTATACCAGTGAGAGAAGTGCCCTGAACTATGCCGTAAAAATACGTAAATTAATTAGCAGCCTTTTCCACAGAACCGATCAGCCATTGATCACGAGTATTACGATGACCTATTTATCGGATTCACGAGGGAGTGTGCATTAAATGGCACGCCATTACCGTGGTTTCTACCTATCGACACAGGTAGCAATTTTTCCATTGTCTCGCGTGCCTCAGAAAGGCAACAATGGCGCGAGTTTTAATCTCACAGGAAATGCGTCTGTGGAGTTTTGACGCTGCGACGCTGCTAGTTAATAGTAAACGGGAATGTACGTAAGACTACACCTTTCACGCAATATCTTTTACCAATTATGCGTATATACGTATGTCGTAAATTCGAATTTCGATGCGTATTCGCCTCGTCGCGAATTCTCATCAATACGACGAAGGAAATCTTGCCTAGAAAATTGCGAGAGTCCGCGCCCGGTTTACAGGTGTCCGTGGTGACTACACGATATGACGCTTCCTCACTCGATACCGAATGCTCCCGTTCTCCCCCACGCGGCGGCGTCCATCGTTACGAGTACTCTCACCCCGTTCTCGACCGGCACCGAGGCTCACTTCGTTACTCTGCTCGCACCCTCCACTGCTCGTTGATTCGATCGAAATTTCCGGCCGCGAGCGCGAACCGACGTAGAGACACGACGAGAGAAACACGTTCGATATCCGGCCGTGTGTGGGCTTGTAAAATAAAAATGTTTCCCGATGCAAAAAGAGAACTCGCAGGTCCACCATGAAACGATCACGCGCGATACCAGAACTCTAGGGGAACGCGTAGAAACTATTTCGTTGACACCATTCGACACCTTGACGGATCCAACAACTAATTGTAGCACCGCAAACGACGCCGCGGTTATTTTTCGCGATTGGCTTCTCAAGCCGCAAACACGCTGCCGCGAGAATGCCAACCTATGTATGCTCTCTCTTTTCCACCTTCTTTTCTCTCTTTCTCTCTCTCTCTCTCTCTCTCTCTCTCTCTCTCTCTCTCTCTCTCTCTCTCGGCGAGCTTCGAGAGGGACGCGGGTGTGCTATCGCGACTCCTGGCAGCACCACGGACCTGCGTTCGCGGCCTGGCTGGTGATCATCTTCCTCGTCTCACTACAGTCCACCGCGCGTTCCATCCTCTCGCGGAGCAGCACACCACCACCTCCGCCTCCTTTGCTGCCTCCTACTTCACCGGAGCGCAACACGGTGTTGCCCGGTATCTAGGCAACTTTGTGGAGCGTGGCTGCTCCCTCTGCCAGCAGCTTGTTCCCTCTGCCATCCGTAGGCAATGAATTCGCCGCTTTCCTCACCGTTTTCGCCCGTGCGCTGGCTTTACTCTCCTTCCTCCCTTGATATCTGTTTTATACTTTCGCACTTTCTCTCTCTCTCTCTCTCTCTCCCTCTCCTTTCGTCGCACTCGTTTCCTTCAGCACGGATCACGCGTTCGCGTGAACGTGCATTTTCGTGTATTCACATTCACCATCGCCGCTCTATCTGTCCTATTGCGGCTATCCCTCCTTTTTCTCCGCACTCCCATTCGCCTCGTCCTCGTCGCCTTCGGCCTGTGTTGCTTTGTGCCCTGTTCCTTTATCCGTTCCTTTAATTGTTCTTGCCCGGTGAAGTGGTCGTACCTCTCGTGCGCACGGTTCCACCTCGCATCGCGCGCCCGGGGTTCAACACGAGCGGGATGCGAACGTGAATAATCAGTAATAACATATACCGGCAACCACGACGACGAGCACGACGAAGATGATAACGAGAGACGCCACACGCACAGAATCTACGCCGCGCGAAGTTTGGCCGAACGTGGCAACTCGCGGTAGACTGAGACAGCGGTTGGGAAAGACTATGAAAGATCAGAAAAACAGGGATGGAGAAAAAAAGAAGTGATGGAAAATAAGAGAGGTGAAATAGAGATAAAGAGAGAGAAAGAAAAGGATTGGACACACGGGGGATGGAGAAAACCGCCTCGTCCCTGCGAACGGGTGTCCGAACCGGAAACCGAAACCCCTGAAAAAGGAAGCGGTCGGGGTCGTGTACGAGCTGCCGGTCAAGCTCTCGCGACTCGCAGCCACCGCCGCGATATAGACGCGAGGAGCGCTCCCCACGATAGGCATAACCCTCCTCCGCCACTTCCACCTCCGGAGAAACCACCCTCTCCGACGCCCCTACCTCCCGTAGCCGCCTCCAGTTCCCACCACGATTTCGCGGGAGGCTGCGGACTGGACCAGCACGCAACCAGCGTGACCCCCACCACGACACGAGAGTACCAGGGTAGTAGACTCGGGGGTGCGAAGGCGCGGAGGAAGGGTGATACTGCGGGGCTCGAGGGGGCGCGAGAAGGCGGGTGAGAACGGCGGCCCGGGGGCGCGGAGGAGAGAGCCGGAGGACAGCATCCCCGAAGCCCACCCTACAGATCAATATTGTGCCCACCATCATGTACCGGAGAACTTGTCCTCTCTCTCTCGAATAACCGTCGCGTGCCGAATGCCTCATCTCTCTTATCCTAAGCACCCCCTTGCGAAACCCCGTGGCTCACGGCCGTTGCCGTGTATCGCGAACTCTCTCTCTCTCTCTCTCTCTCTCTCTCTCTCTCTCTCTCTCTCTCTCTCTCTCTCTCTCTCTCTCTCTCTCTCTCTCTCTCTCTCTCTCTCTCTCTCTCTCTCTCTCTCTCTCTCTCTCTCTCTCTCTCTCTCTCTCTCTCTCTCTCTCTCTCTCTCTCTCTCTCTCTCTCTCCCCCTCCCTCCCCCCTCTCTCTCTTTCTTCCCCCCCTCTCTGTCCTCTCTCTTTCTTCTATCCCTTCTTTACCTTTATTCTTGCCTTCCCTCTCAAGGGTAAGCGCGCGCGAGAGTGTACGTTGATTCCATCGCGACCGTCGCGAACGATGCTAGAGCATAGACCAAGTCCGCTAAAGGAGATTAGCCTCGGTGGTCGAGATCCCAGGATCTCGGCATAGTTTCGATGCACCGAGGGTGTCGACACGACAGGAAGATAAGTAGAACGCGGATAGATACCGGAGTTGACGGATGAATCGATTGTTTTCGAAGTTACTGGAAAAATGTGTGTTGATGAGGAAAGATGAGATTGCTCGAATGTATTGGTTGACAGACGAACATAATTATTTACGTGCTTTGCATTGTATGTCGATTAAAGATTTTGTAAGAAAAGAGGCATGCAATTATCTTTGCAATTCTTGAATAGAAATATTCGAATTTTACATACTGTAAAAAATTGTAATATCTTGTTGTAATTGTAATATCTTGTATCGAATAAACGATAATTAATTAAATTAATAAGTATTTATATAATAAATCTTTCTTTCTTAATTCTAAAAGAAATTTAACTACAAAAATTAACTACAAAAAACTATATCTTGTACTTATTATAAATTAAATATTAATTTAAAGATATGACAACCAAGTATAATATAAATTAATGAATTTTAGTACACTTTTTGTACTATAAATAAATACAATTTATTTATAGTACAATTTATACAATTTTTAAAAATTTAAATATGTTATTGTGAATAATTAGTAAAAAAGCTGTTAGTTATATGTCATTATGTTTTTGTTTTTTAAATCTTGAGTAATATTCAGAATTGAATCTAACATAAATTACAGGCAACTCTCTTGCCAACAGCTGTTTGCTGACAAGATTACAAGAAAATCACGCAAGGCGCTTCAGTCAGACGATACATGTAATTGAAGAAATATGAAACATTAAATTTCAATAGTCTCTCTCTCTCTCTCTCTTTCTCTCTCTCTTGAAGAACTCTTCATATTATTATTTAATAAAATCTATTCAATAATAAATTGATAATTTGTCTTTATGTTTCTATATAAGAATAATTTTTTCGAAACTATTGTTGGTAATCTCTTTCTTCAAACTATCGAGGCATGAAAATGCAGTGATTCTACTTTTGCAGTTGATAATAATACCGGCTTTTGCATTTACTATCGAATTTTTACTCGTCTTAATAGTATTTTAGTCGAGAGAAGAGATTTCTTGTACAGTTCTGTGTGCATTTTTTAAAAAAAGTACTTAAATATTTAGTACGTATAATATATAATATAATCAAAAATTTAATGTCAATCATAAGTGCTTAGAAAACAGAAAAAATATTATTTTTATAATATATTTTCTTTTATAATATATTTTATTTCTCTTCTTTAAGTTTTCAATCTTAGTATTTTTAAAATGTAAGAATTAATTTTAATTCATAATATTTCAAAATCGATTGATTTGACATAAAATAATTGCAATTACGAGATGAATACCCAAAGTATAATCAATAAAATTTATTTATTCATCAAAGTTACTCATTGATATTATGTAATAATAGCATGGTTTGGATAAATTACGTTAATAATTAATATCTACATAACTATATCTAATAACTCTGATTAAAGTTCTCATTATGCAGTGAAACTGCAATTAACAATTCGTAATCAGCCATAAATAACAAACTTAGCAAGTACATATAATCTAATCATTAGATATATAGCATTTTCCTAACCATTATTCTGTAATTATAACTCATAATTAAACGATTCCTATTATTTTACATATATCGTGTAAAATTACTTATTACTTGAAATATTTTATGTGATTTGTGATATAAACAGTATAATATACTTAACGTGGAACATCATTATTATTATAAATGTCCACGACAAAGTCCAGAAACACGTAACAAACAAGATGAGTGACAAAGAGAGAGAGAAAGAGAGAGAGAGAGAGAGAGAGAGAGAGAGAGAGAGAGAGAGAGAGAGAGAGAGAGAGAGAGAGAGAGATATAAAGAGAGGAATTCAGGGATTCTCAACATTTTCCTTCATATATACGAGGTCGTTTACTCATTGTTATAACTTCCTTAGAAGCCATTACAAAGACGCGCGCTCCTCCATTCTAAGATAATTCGGCTGACACAAAGCACACAGCTACCCAAAGTTCACGGAGAGAGAGTGAGAGAGAGAGAGAGAGGGGGGGAGGAAGAGAGAGAGAGAGAGAGAGAGCGGGCAATTTGCCATACGCTACATTAAATTTCACAAAAGCGGGAAGCGCTTGCCACACCAACGTAATCACTAATCAAAACTATGTTTCTAGAGCGTGTCAGGCATCGCGTTCATTCTCATACCATTTAGAGCAACATCGAATACAATTACCTACCTACTCAGTATGCTAATTACTGCAAGATACCAGACGAGGTAATATATCGTCATCTTGCTTGCGCCATTTCGAGATGGTCAAGGCTGAGATTCTCCTTCTTGCCTCCCAACAAAACAATGCGCTCATAAATACGCGAGTACCGACAGATAAATCGCGAAAAAGAATTGAGATGCAAATTTTTGCGCGCTTTAATCTCCAATCTTGTTCTCCACTAACATTTTCTAAGGGCTGAAAAAAAAAATGAATTATTACAACGAGACCAATTGTTTCACAGCTGAAATGCTCATAAATATTAATGACATGAGAAAGAAAGTAATTCTGTCGTGTGGCACATCCATTAAAAAACAGTGAAAGCACGTACAAATCTATTCATTCGTCTCGGCGATTATCGCGCGACGACCGGCAAGTGGGTCTCTTGCGGCGTTACGTTACGTCGGAATGGTCAAGGCTACGTCTGAGACGGATGGGAGGGCACGAAGAATGAGCGATGTTTTGTAGAAAGCAGGTATACAAGCAGGAAGGGAAAGGTTGCACCTGGCAACTCCAAGATAGAACTCGAACTCACGCCTCATAGGCGCGTCTCTCTCTCTCTCTCTCTCTCTCTCTCTCTCTCTCTCTCTCTCTCTCTCTCTCTCTCTCTCTCTCTCTCTCTCTACACAGTCCAGCCCATCCCACTCTCCACGGTCCATTCCTCACAGCCGGCCGTCCCTTTTTGGAGAACCAGCCTGCTGCCCGCGTGCATTCGCCCAAAATAACAGAAATTGTGGAGAAATCAGCGTTCCCTCTGGGCCGTCTCTGCGGATCACATTGTGGCGCCTCGAGAAGCGACGAGGCTTCTCTCTCGCCGAGGTGGAACTTGGCGTCATTGTGTGTCGCCAAGTTTTCGCTCTTTTGGATCGTCCAGAGATGGTTTGACTTCTCTCTGCGCCCTTTTCAATCTCATTGCACTTTAATGCCGATTGCACGAGGCACCAGGTGTTACGATAGTATCCCTCGCTCGCTCGCTCGCTCGCTCGCTCGCGCTATCGCCCGTGGACTTTTACGCCGCGCGACGAATCCGATGCGGAACGCTCGGTTAAATGCACGCGGGGACAAGTTCTCTCGTATGTGCTCGAGGGAGTGAAGTAAAACCGCTAGCGATCGACCCGGGAGGTTCTCTCTCCCCGAACTTTCGGGTCAAACATTCGACACTGGAAACGTCTATTTGGGTCACTCGGTTTGCGAACAGATCACTCGAAACTTTTGCGCAATTGACGTATCCGGAATGGAATGTGTGCGATCTGTGCAAATATGTGTTTTCCACGCTATGCTTCGAATGAAACGGAAATGTTAACGCCTTCGTCTATCCAGTCCGAACGTCAAACAGCGAGTCTGCGTACGATTTGCAGTCGATACCGTCTGTTATGATGAGAATGAAACTTTGAAACTTCAATTTCTGTTCTAATAGACGAGTAGAACAGAGGAGAAATTATATAAAATTATTTTCAATTTAAATATATATTTCAATCATGTCTAACAAATGGTATCCGAAAATCAAATGATATTCAAAAAATATTTTAAGATCAGATTATTTAACGAGTATAGAGTCCATGTTTTTTCTAGTAAAAATGTCAAGCGAGATCATCGTATCGATATTTTCCAATTTACGAAAATTTCATTTCGTAAGTAAACTTCAACCGGTATTCCTCTTGGAGTAAAATACTTCGGAATAAAATCGATCGAGGAATAAAATTTCGTTATTTAGTTATACAAAACAAACCGTAAAAGTATGCGTCGTAATTATGTATCGGTGCATTCTTTTCACAAATTTTCTCATAAAAACTTATAAAAAAGTTCCTCTTATAAGAAAAAAATGACAAAATTGATTAATTGAGAGGGAAGAAAAGATAAATGGATTAAATAAAATCTGGTGCAATGTTACATGTTATTAGTCATCACGGTCAAAGTAGGTTACTTTTTCGAGTTAATCAGTGTTACAATCAACTGATTCTTTGCTTACAAAATGATAAATTATTTTGCAGTAATCGCGGTGTATATGTTTGACCGACTTCGATTATTATAGAAACGGAATACGATTAACTTTGTACTTATATATACAAGACTTTTACAAGCAGTGTGAAAGTATACGGGGAACGGCGTTAACCGCATTTATTCTTGTCTTACTAACTCCTTTCAGCTGTCGCGTGTCACGGCGATAAAGTTTGCGGGGACTGAGCACCCCCCGCATGCATCCAGCTTTCTGCAAAATTATGCACTCGATGTAGATCCGTCACGACAGGGTTGTTTTTATTGATTGCCGAGACTTTTCGGTCACGCGAAAGACGTAATTTCAACATCAGTCAATTTCATCGAGAAGATTTATATTCGCAGTCCAATAATTAGCTCACGTCGATTATCCCTTCTACGTTCTGCATCGAGTTTCAAAGACACGCCTCGTATATTTTAATCAAACGGAATTAAAAATGTGTCGTATACGTCGATCATCATGTAGCATATACGTGTATATATTTATTTCAATCGTATAATTATACGTCGAGTCGTTTAATAATTGTATCCAATATGTCTACTTCAATCGTGATCGGAAAATCCCGCATGGCTCTCTAATTAAGACACGTCAAATGAGCTCAAATTAATGTAAATGCCTCGTTAATCTCGCTTGTAAGACTCGAGGGCGAAAAGGGTGGACTCTTACGAGTTACTTCGAATCTGATGTGATGAAGAAAAGCATTCGTTAAGAGTTCATTCCTGTTTTCTTTTTCTTTTTTTTTTTTTTTTACTATTTCTCGTGAGTTACGGAGGGGCATAATAAAGAAAAAGCGAGAAAGAGTGAAAGAGGGCTCGGTGTAAAAGAGTCGGACGTAGTAGGACGCTAAGTAGAATGAGTAGAGAAACGTGTTTCTGTGCGTGAGGTACTCATTTGGGAGAGAAACTTTCGTCTCTCTCTCTCTCTCCTTGCCCGCTTCCCGTCTCCGTGCACCTTCCATCTTTCTTTGTCTCTCGCCACGTCTGTATATTCCGGAATACTAATGATGCTGCGAGAAAATCCGTCTGGTAGTAATCCAAAGGTACCTACCTACCCTGGTTACCTGCAAAGTTTTCGCTTCACGTGCCAACTCGCAGGTTCGTACCTACTTCGAAGGCATCTCGCTAAACGCCGTAACGTCCGTCGCGTTTCATAAATTAGGAGGAACATTCCTCCTGGGAGGACAAACCCAACCGAAACTCGACGCGGAAATAGAAGACATACTCCGTAGCGCGCAGCACGGACCGATTATGGTCGTAGGGGGAATACGATTGTTTCACGATGGCATACGTAAAAGGGAGCGATGCCGCGGCGAACAAAGTAGCGGGAACATCTCGCATGGCTTGTAACGTTATGCCAAATTGCACGGACGGCGCGGTCGCAATAGCTGTGGTTACATAATAAGCACGGACCCCTATACCAAAATTAATTAACTACCGTATGAATTCCAAGGGAGTTCGGGCACATCCAAGTCTGTTCCCCTATTTTACGATAATGCGGGATGTAATATCAAGACGAATGTACACGCGCGGACTCGGCGAATTAGCTAGCTAAGATTAGTCTCTGATGAAATTATCGTATTTTTCTTATTGCCAGAACACAGCACAGCTCTTGTCCCTTTTCCTCTCGAGCGGGCAGAGAATAAAAGTAATAAAAGTGGATAATATCAAGTGGAGTTAAATGTTCCGGGAAATTATTAATTTCTACGAAAATAAGGGATGCCGAGTTCTTTTGATCATCGAATTGGAAACGAAACCGTTCCGTTGGACGTTGGGGCTAATAAACGAGCACGGTTAGGCCTAACAAAAAAATCAGACGAATCTCTTTCTTTTTCGATTAAATATGCTGTCTGCCTTCTCCCAAGAATTTTGTTAATCAGCATTTGTCGACAGAAACTAATAATACATGATATGCAGTCGATTATGCAGTTTTATCTCTCATGACGCATATGCAAGCAAGATAAAAAATTCGTACTCGACAAAAAATCAGCCAACGATGCGATACATTTAATTCGTAAAATAGCG
The DNA here is from genome assembly GCF_055798465.1 of Pogonomyrmex barbatus. Lineage (NCBI taxonomy): Eukaryota > Metazoa > Arthropoda > Insecta > Hymenoptera > Formicidae > Pogonomyrmex > Pogonomyrmex barbatus. The sequence goes on along the minus strand of NW_028297112.1, from coordinate 4,775,918 downwards.
ATCTTTTTACGCATAACGACGTGAGTTATCGTGAACTCTCTGAAGCTTAAAAAACATATGGTCATATCTTAAATAAACTCGCCATTATTTAAAATAAAACATGCGGTTTAATACAAATGGATTCATTTTAATAATCTCATAAATTTTAACCGTAGAACATTAGTAAAGTTATCCTTTAATTTATATTTAATTTCTGCCAGAGCAGATTAGCATAATTTTATGTATAACGTCGAAATACATATTTCGTACAAGACTAATGTATCCAAGTCCAGACGTAACAGAATTTACATAATTTTTAAAAACGTATAAAAAAGATATTGTTAATCATCAGTTAATTTTCATTATTGTTTCTCATTCATGTTATAAAGGATATACTAATATGCAAACAGAATTATATTTGCCTGCGCTGGTTGCACGGTGGTAACCTCTGTTAGCGTTCCAGAGAGTTAATCATGGACTTAAGGAGCCCCAAAACAAACAAAAGCACCCTAAGTTACACGAGGAGAATCTCGTTTCTGGCCTTTACGGAACTTAGATGGCTGATTTACTTAAACGCATAAATAAGGTATTAGATGCATGACGGCGCATTTGTCCGGCGAGCGAAAAAATATTCCCGTCTTGCTAACACGCGCGCGTGCGCGCGACGAAAATTTATCGAAAGCCGTTCTGACGGAAACTATTCGTTTCCAGAAGTGGTCGGAAACTAGTTCGACATTCAATTTCTCTCCGCGAGACGATTTGTCCATCACCGCCGTCGACCGAGGTGCGACCCTAGGATTCCATATCGTGCCCAATGATTCGTATCCGTCAGCTAAGTTTCGTTCCCAATCTCGCCCAATCTTTTCCCTCTTCTCCCTCCTCTCTCTCTCTCTCTCTGTCTCTCTCTCTCTCTCTTTTTCTTTCTCTTATTCTCTCTCTTCTCACATGAAAACTAAGTACGAAAGTATAAACAGGCTTTAAAAGCAGGAGCTTGAGCTGTGCGGATGAGAAGCTAGCTGCTTCTCGCCTAACTACACGAAATCTGATAAAGTTTGCGCGGATATCGCAAAAACTTTGCCCTGTACTCGAAGTTCTTCGTTCGTTATTGTGTGTACGATACCTTCTATCATTCCGACCGAGTGTTTCGATCCGTCGGCCGAAAAGGGGAGCTCGTAGATAAGGCTCTATCTCCGTTATCTACGTTGCTTATTGTTGGACGACGCCGTGAAATTGACTGGAACCTGCACCCACTACTCGCCGGTGAATGACACGATTGTTTTCTCTTTTTTCTCTACTAATAAAGCGAGAAATTTCTCTGACATCTCTTCGGAGATCGTTAGGATAGATTAAAAAAAAGAAAAAGAGCGAGCCACTGCTCTAATTAAGGCACTTTTTGCGAAATCTACAAGGCGAACAATAATTTTCGTCCAGCCAATTTCGCGGAGAATCTCTATTGTAATCAGCGGTGGTGCGATGCTGTTCATAAATCATGATTGAACAAACGATTTGTAATCCATACCCGTGGCGTACCGATGCGACGGACGTTACAAATCTATCGATCAATGATGGCGCGATAGCGATTCGCGTTTTAATTCCGACGAGATCAAATGAAATTCATTGAATTTGTGGAAAAATATCAAATTTATACATGCATAACGCTTCATGGGTGATTATTCTTCAGCGATAATCCCTCATAATTTAAAAGGGTTATTGATACTTTCTATATTTCTGTTAATAAAACATGTTATTTCAGCTTTTGTGAATGAATGTCGTTCGCTGAATATGCTTGTTATTGAATATCTCGTATATATCTGATATGCCAGTTTATAATATTTATAAGATGTCATTGTATTTCTAATAGAAGCGCATGATATTTTCATGCCCGACACACGGATTTACCGTGACGTACGCGTTCTGTATACGCGCGCACTCATTCGGCTATGGAGAATCGATTGGACACCGTCGTCTCACCTCCTGCGAGTCACGGTAAATAGCGAATAGGCAAAATTCGAAGCTAGGACGGCGAAAAATATGCGACGGGAAAACTAAGAATCGGCAGAAAATTTTAATTAAAATCCCGGAATCTGGGTTAAAAGAAATTTAATTAAAAACAAGAAGAGTAGAAATCAAACGTTATAAACGGTCTCGCAAATTGCAATTTACTCGCAGTTATTTATTTATATTTAATTCTCGTAGTAACGCGACTCTCGCGCGATGGTATTAAATTCGCAGCGTCGTGTCCCGCGATGCGCGACAAGTACGGATGGGAAATACAAACGCGTCTAGTTAATGAGCTATCGATTCGGAGTAGAGAGGGACGGGAGTTTTGCGAGATTTTATATGCACGACAATGCGTCGGCGATCAATCACAATTATGAGATCGTTTGCCGATGCGTGCGCGCCACGAAATATCATCGCGCGGGAGTTCATCGAGCGGGATATTACGGGCGTTGGTGGAGGAGCCACCGTAAGAATGTAACCAGCCGGTATAACAAATCGTCTACATGCCATGCGCAAATCCAATTTTACGAAGCACGATCCCCAGCGGATGGAAGTGCATCGGCAACGCCGAGGGACGCCACGCAATACGCTCGGTCTCAGGCATGACGGCGGCGGAATTCCGCCGGGAGTGCAAGCTTTTGGCGACTTAGCCAGGCAACCCTGGCCGCCCTTGGATGGCGAAAAGGGGACGTGTATACCCGGCGAAGTCGGGAGGGTGGGCATGAGAGATACCCTCTCGAGGACGGGGAGCGCATTGCGCGAGCTAGCGATGGGAACGAGACGAGACGGATGCCAAGTCGACGATGCGACGAACAATGTTCGGGAACATCGCTCGATCCGCGCGTGAGTATTTTATGAATCTATAAAAACCTGAGAATTTTGGCAATCTCCAAAGTCACACGAGAAGAATATCGGCCGCGCGCGAAAAGTCGTTCGGAATAGTCTTTTGATTCTACCGTTCTTTCTGACAACGTCGAAAATTCCGGTGACTTTTGCAAAGTTGGGAAATGTCCAACGCGTCAAGCGGGATTTTGAAGACCTTCGATCGCACAAGTTTGTTGACATTGGCAGAATTCGGGGAGTGCCCGCCGCTATTGAAAACTTCGTAGTTAACGGCGCGGATGAAAAATCGCGAGTGTACACCGTCTGGAATCTCGAATCTGCGCTTGGCAGTCGATGGTATTCCACGCCATCACAGCTAGTGGTACAATCTCACCTTCGTTCTTCGAGGATTTTGCGAAAAGAAAGGTTCGTCGTTGGAGGACCAACGAGGATGGCATTTTCTGTGCAGAAAAAAATATGTTTCTCGGAATAACTGTACTTTTTTACGGTTCCAGCCGAATTCGAATTTACGAATTCGCACATAACTGCCTCGACTGCTGTGGCATTATGTGTCACTCGACAATAATTCTTCTCCCGGGGCGCAAGCTCGCCCATGTAGTGCCAAGGTTAATAGCCAAATGCTCTTACGCAATTTATGTTAATAATTATAAATTCCCAAGAACAAAGTAAGAGTAAAATATAAATCTCGCATGGTAACAATACTGTTGTCATTGTTAATATGAGTAACGAAGTAGCGTAAATCGTTCCAACTGTCGGTTAAATCCGGAAACGCAAGAGTCTAACAATGCCGAATAAGAAAATGGCTTCTGCTGCACAATTGATACAAAGTGAAAGCGACATAAAAATGGCAAGGCACCGCAAAGGAAAAAAAAAAATAGCAAAGTCCAATAAAATAAAAAACGGAAAAAATGACAAAGTATCATAAAAAACAGGCAAAAATAGCAACGTTTCCGCTCGCAAATCTCCGCCGTTGAGACATGGGACGATGAGCTTTGCCGTTTGCGCCGTTTTGCGCTCGCTTTTGTATACGACGAGGCAGGGTTGTATACGGTTAGATAATAACTATGAATGCATGCCTTATCCCGGCGGTGAGTACTTAATGTAAATGATTTTACCAAGTTTCACGGGACAAAGGGTGCGGGCGTAGTTTCCAAACTCGCACGCTGGCAACAGCCGCGCGGAAGTTTCTCTGAATTTTAATGAAAAATGGAACGGGGTATCGTACGCCGGCCGTATTTGCGTTACGGATGCTGGTGGCAATGGGGTAGTGCGGAGGTCCCGCGCGTGATAGTTATGGGGGTGTGCGGCGGTGATGCTGGCAGTGGGGAGGCGCGGAACAAACACGGCTCTAGTTCGGTAAATTGTTTGAGATTATCGCGCATTACTATCAATTAGCATCTGCGCATCATGTTCACGTTATTCACGGTAATACCGCGGCAAAAGGACGGATGATGCCTCTCCTGTGGAATGCAGGGCCATCGTTCGCATTACAACACACGCGCGCGCGCGCGCGCGCGTGTGTGTGTGTCAACGCGTTCTCCCTAGATTTTATTTTATACTTTCGCGATTACGAGATTCCGAGATCCCGGAAAATATTCGAAATATTCGAAACACGCGGTATTACCGAATTTTAGAGAATAAATTTTACGAGAACTCTTGTTTGATTGCGAAACAATTAGCGATATTGCATTGCATTCTGTATAGTTTTCAATCTCTATAAGATTTTTTGCTTTTCCATACGTGTTTACATATCTTTCATTGTGCAACAGCGATTCTACATTAAAAATATTCAATTTCTTTAAAGAATACATTTCATTATACTTTTTTTTAACTTTGTGTGACCACGAAATAAATTTAATTTTATAAAATGTTATAAAACATTGTGAAATAAGGGAACATTATGAGGGAACGATTACACCATACACATGTATAATAACTGCAATCATTACAAGGCTGTCACTCGGAAATCGGACAGCGCGCGTGCATAAATTTTATGTTTTGCGTAAAAGGAATCTAAATCGTTTTAAAGCGCGCAATTTAACAGTCGGTTTATACGAGCGCGAGGTATGTTTTAAAGGCAAACGTACGGCCACCCCGTTTGTTCTCGGTTAAATCGCGTTCGCAATCAGTCGCCGCAATCGTCGCGATCGACGACGAATTATGGTCGCGCCGGCCCTGCGACATGAAACCCAGAGGGTGGCGGCAATTACACCCCACAGGGCCGCACTCGCCCGAGGACAGATCTGCCCTCTCTGCCATACGTGGCCGATAAAATTATGTGTGTAATAGATGCGAACGCGCTTGCAACTGTTGCGAACAAAAACAATGAATCTCAATGAAGAGACACGGGCAATCGTCTCGTATTTAATCTCTTAAATAAAGGAATCGACAACGCAAGCATTTTTAACATTTGCATAATGATAAAAGATTTAAAATCAATTTTGGAATGCTGGTTTCATACATCGGTAAATATATTTAAAAATAAATTTGTGATCAAAGATTTATATTAATAATTGGTGCAGATTATAAATTTTAAATTACATGCTCGAACACGGAGAGAACAGTTTTCCTGGCAAATCTAAAAATTTAGCCAGATACAGATCTGAAAATAATTTTGTTGGATCATATAACGCTCAAATATGATGATAATATTGCAAAAATGTTTGACTCTTTAGTAATTTGAATTATTATATTACTTTCGTATATAATAATTTTGAAGATTCAACAAAATTATTTTCAGATCTATATCGGCCTGGCCAGGTTTTTAGATTTGCCAGAAATTGTTTTCTTCATTTCATTCATCAATAACAGCAGGTAATTAATCGTTATTGTTAAAAATATTATTGCTATTGCTATGTTATTTGTATTTGTTTTCTATGGGCAAAAAAATTCATTCGAAATGAAAGGAGAGGACAGTGCGATCGTATAAATTTCATTCTTGTGCAAATATCTGCATCAAATATTGTATCGAACGTGAGAAAACATGATAGCACGCCGATTCCAATTTAATGTTTCACGCCATTTATTGGATAACCGAGAATCGCTCATTTAACCGAGACACGATAGCAAGATTCGCCTCCGTCGTGTCCGTTTGAATATAATCGTTAAGTTGTACAATTAATCACTGCGCCAGAGAAATGCGAGAAAATACAGGAAATGGCGCGAAGAGAACTTTCGTTACTCTCATTCATCATCACAATTGATTATTACACTCGCTCCTTTGTTTTCAGAACGTTCTCTTCGCAACGGCTAATTGTCTTTATAATTCGCGTTTATCCCTTTGAAGTCGAAACGGTGCGCTATTATTTGAATATAGAGCATGTAGAAAATAGAAATGCACATTACGTAATCAAAAGGGACTCTGATATTCAATAATTATTTAACAGTTATTTAATTATATATATTTGAATAAATATTTTAATTTAAAATAAATAAATAAAAATCTACGCTGAGAGATTCCTTGGTAATAAATAATTCATATTTTGTACAAATAAAAATAGTTGACATGGTTCAATAATTGTTGCAAAATTGCATATAATGATGAAATGTAGATTTCTAATATTATATATAATTATATATAATTATATATATATATATAATTATATTATATTATATATACACACACTTTAATTTAAAACAAATAAATAACAGGAATCTACACTGGAGAGTTTCCTTGATAATAATTAATATTTGGTACAAATAAAAATAATTGATACGATTCAATAACTGATGCAAAATTGCTTATAATGATAAAATTCAGATTTCTAATATTAAATATCTGAAAACACATACTTTAATTCAAAACAAATAAATAAAAATCTTCGCGGGAGAGATTCTTTGATAATAAATAATTAATATTTCGCACAAATAAAAATTGCCTACATTAAAATAATCAAGTACGAATTTCTAATATATATATAATAATTTATTATTGAAAAACACTTCGAATGCGTCACTTTAATGAAATATGTCGAATATATGTATGTCGAAAATACATAACAGGTATAGCTTGCATAAATTTACTACAAGTTTTAATATCTAGGCACTTACCTTGTCCTTGTAGCAAAAGATTCGCATCGTCGGTGTAAACAATCCGTCGCCAGGAGCAGTCTGCCTCGATTCTTAGAATCTCCATTATTTCACTCACTCACTCGCGACACAGCACATTTCAAAGAATTCTTTAACATATCGTAACGAATAAACTATCAGCACTTTGTATTTCAATGATAAAGTGACGGCAATATTGGGAATTAATGGCGTTATTTTTGATAACAGTTATTTTATAATTTACTGTTGTCGAATTGTAACTGTTAATTATTAACTGTTTAATAAAAATTTTTCGGTTATTTCGCTCATGTTCAGATATCATTGCTACTACCACAAATTGTGTCCGACAAATCTTTTGAAAACGTTGACTGTAAGATTAAGAATTTCTGGAAACTTCTCTATCAATGCTTTCAGAAAATCATATGATAAATAAGATTTTAGTTCTTAGATTTTAGAAAAAGATTAAAATATCATAGATTTATATGCAATAAGTCTATGGTTTATATGCATTCAAATGGGATTTGGCTTCTTCAATGTTTATTCTGTGCTTTAACAAAAGACACAAAGTTATTAAAGAAAAAGGAGACGTTTAATCGTAATCGGAGACGTAATCTATCGATTGTCGAACATTCAATGGTATATGTTTTATTTTATTCTCACATGTGTGAAAAATGTAGAAGCAAGAAATTTAATTTAGTATAGTATAATATATACAGCAAGAAATATATATATATATTGAAGATATAGAAATATAAAAATATTACTTTGTTTGCAATTAAAATCAGATATTAATTAATTTTACAAGAGTTGAAGTAATTAGTTATAAAATAATTATTGAAAAGACTTACTCATGAATAAGCAGAACCGTTTCGATGTAACCATTATCGAAAAATAACTATTTAGCCTAATACCAGGAATCGCGATGTTTACATTGCGATACGCGCGGCGTAGGGATCTCGACGGGTCAATTTTCTAAAACAGACCGCGTGTTTGTTTATTTGCCCCGAGTCAGATAATGTGAATGAACGACCGTTAACATGCCCCTCGATTGATGCGACTAGTCCATTCGATCGTGCTCTCTCCCGTCCGATCATATTAGACACGCGACGCGTCTCGAACATGGAAATAACTCGGCGCGGGGAAGAGGCGCGGCCATTACCTACGTGAATGTTTTGACGCACAACGCAAGTGCATCTAGTAATACCGCCTGTGCTATTAATCAGCGGTTCTCTCCTCCGTTGATTAGCACGCCACGACGCGGCGATCGAGCGATACTTCATCCGGCACTCCCGATATTCACACGTATGCTTTTATTTGTCTGATTATCGAAGCGAAAAAGGAGAATTTTCTTCTCTCATAAAGAAAAAAAGGACAAAGTAAATTCACGAGACATCATGACATGTACGGATGCGTACGGTGATCATATGTTCTTTACTTCAGGAAGCTCTCCTTTAAGTTTGTTTATTTTTTTAAAAATTCAATTTTTTTTTCTTTATTTACTTTCCTCGTTCTATTTAGTCCTTTATTTTTACGGGAAATTCTTTTCTAATTAGCGTTTCAATGTTCAATGTTATACTCTAAAGAATAAATTTTCAAAACAAAATATGTAAAATATAAATATATATAAATTATAACTTGTCTTGTATTAATTATACTTTTAATTCTTTTAATTAAAATTATTTAAATTAAATCCGTTTTTATTTTTTATTATTTTGAATCTATTAAATTTAAATCAAAGGTTTCTTCTAACAAATCAGTTTAAACTACCAGAAAATTTCATTTTATTATACGTTATGTTAGATACTTTGAAATATGATCACGTGATCACGCGTAATTATTTAAACCAATAAAAATACGCCTCGGCATTGTTCTAGTAATTTATTAACGTAGTATAAAATGCATTATCAATAAACCCGTGCAATCGCGCCAATTACCGATTGATTTACTCATTATTTTTATTTGATTGTTCGAATTATTTATATGAATATAAATGTGACTGGAAGTGACTAGTCCGAAACAGATTCACCTGACGTTGGCTACAAATCTCGTGTGAACCGCACCAATCATGGCGGACGCATAACGCACGTCCTTCGTTGCTCGTGAATCCGAATGATAGTTTGCTATTGTCGCCGAAAGTATCGTGAACCTACAATCTACAGCATGAGTTAAATTCAGTTGAAATAAAATAATTAAATATAACGTGAGTTGTAAAAATTCTTTTGCTTTTATCATAAAAATTTTCAGAAACATTCTAATAAATTATAAAATTCAAATCACGAATATGAGAGCGAGCAACACGGATTTCGACGAGCGGAAAGCGAAGGTAAAATTCGTGCACGCACATTTTGAATCCGTCACGATTTTATTATAGCATCTTTTCGATACTTATTATCGAATTATGTGAAATTAGTTATCGCATTATCGGTACGAAGCAAGAGCAGACCGCGTCGGAAGAAGAGATCGAGATTGTGCGAGTCAAGCGTTATTTGTTCTCGGAAACATGTACGATTTTGCTCCCTCATACGAGAAGCGAGCTACATTAACCGCATATTCTGTAACCTCTCTTCCCCCTTCGGCCCTTAGAATATCTCGATCCGTGCGGCCCTGGGACCGCGACACCGCCTATTCGCGTGAGCCACAGTATACGCGCGCGTAGTCGTCGCCTTTGTATATACACGAACGAGAGTGAGAGAGAGAGGAGACGAGAGCAGCGCGCGGCTCAAGTCGCACGCGCGCGCATCCCCTCTCTCTCTCTCTCTCTCTCGCTCATGCGCTCCCCACTCTCTCTGTCTCGGCCCAGCCGTAACGCCGCGAGCCGTTGACTCGAAGTAGTACCATCGGTGGCGCGACGCGGCGCTCTCAGTCGTGCTCCTGCCGCGGCGCCATCACGTAGCACGCTGAACTTCGCTCGAGTCCGTGCGGCGGATCACAGTTCGCTTTCTGCAGCCCAACGTGTTACTGTGTGACGTGGACGCGCCTTCGCTTTCCTTCGTGTGTCCTGTGTGTATATGTATATGTATCTCAGAGCGGTGTGATCCTCTCGGTCGTGAGATCTGACTTGTGTACTCGCGCGATAATCAGCGCGTCTCACGCGGATGCGGGACAGTGGTGTGAGTAGAGAAACAGTGACGCCCCGCCGAAAGTGTGCTCCGAAATTCGCCGTCTCCGTCCACGGGCAGACGTAACCCGTGCGAGAACCCGCGCGAACTCTCAAAGCGGACGCGACACATGAGGAGGAGGCGAACTCGCGGCGCGAGTTCGAACGAAGAGGAAGCCAGCGGCGCTACTACCGGCCCACAGCCTTCACCGGGGAATGCAGTTTCGGAATCGCCGTCTGCGGCCGCGGCTGGCCGCCACGCTTCGAGAGACATGACGCGATGATCGTCGAGGCACCCGGTGCATCCGCCCTGAACGCCGCCGCATCACCACGCCGTTGCCGCCGACGCCGCCGTCGTCGTCGCCGCCGTCGTCGCCGCCGCTCGCGTTCTCCGCCCGCGTTCTCCTCTTCTCTCTCCTCTCTGTCATTCTCATTCTCTCACGCGCCCGTGTGTGTACGTGCACCGTCCCCCTCCCCCGTAGTACGCAACGGCCCCCGGAGAGTGTGACGGATAAGTTTCTCGTCGTGAAACGCGCTAACCGGGAATCATGGGTGATGTGCACGGGCTAGTTAGTGACCTCGGCCAGGAGGATATCGCCAGAGACAACGTCGGGACATCACCTGTCGTCGGCATGCCTCATCGGGTGAGTCTTCTTCTTTCTTCTTCTTTCGTTATATTGTGATATCGTTCAGATTATCGCGCTGCGTATTTTGCCCGAGCAGCTGTCTCTGCTCAGCGCGGTTCGAAGGACGCGCCCCTTCGCGGATGTTTTTTTTTTTTGCATATCAGGTAGCCCGCTTGGTTTTGCGTGAAATGTTTACGTTGTAACCCGACACTTTTTATACGCGGAGTTCTCGTTAACGTGTTGCTCTGTTTCTATTCATTCGGGAGTCAATGGAGATCGCCAGTTTACGCGGCTTTCTTTCTCTCTCTTTTCGTGACAGTTGATTTTATGTTAAGAAATTTTTATATCTGGAGAAATATTATCTTTTATATTCTGGAGAAATATTATCTTTTTATTTCGAGCGAAACTTCCCAAAGAATAATACGTCGAATTATTATTTATTAGCGTAATTTCGAGAGATTCGGCAAAAAGCGATAGCAATGGCGATATCAATAATGATAATGATACACACAGTGGATTTATTACTTATGCGGTGCTCCATATTAATTCATTTGAGATTCGAATATTGTTGATCGTGTACGAATACAACACTGTTTTCTGTAAACAATTAAATACGAACAGATAATAATAATTATCACAGTGATAACATTTGTAAATTAAATATTTCCCAGTTCAAAATTTCTTCTTTGCACGCGATGTTCCTATTTGAGTTTATTGTACAATAATATTATTTAATTATTTTACATGACTAACGAAATAAAGGTTATTATTGAATGTAATAACTATTTGAAAAATTATAAATGAATAGTTTTGAAGCGTTTTATTTATCCAGCGCTTTTATCTTTTGTCAAAAGTTCCAGATTTTATCGTGAAATGTTTATGTTTATGATCGATTTTTTTCTTTGCATAATGTTCCTATTTGAATTTAATGCACATAATTTGAATATGATAATTATTTGAAAAATTTTAATGACTGGTTTTAAAAAGCATTTTGTTTATCAAACGTTTTTGTCTTTTGTCAAAAATTCTATTTTGATTAAAATATATTATAATCGATATTTATAATCGATTTCTTCTTTGCATAATGTACCTGTTTGAGTTTAATGCACAATGATATTATTTAATTATTTTACATGGATAACGAAGTAAAGATTATTATTTAATATAATATTTAATATAATAACTATTTGGAAAATTATTAATAGTTTTGAAGCGTTTTCTTTATCGAATATCTTTGTTAAAAAATGTTTTGTTAAAAATTTGAGATTTCGAATTTAGTTTGTAAAATGTTTATATTTATAACCGCATGAAAAATTCCATTTTGCAATCTATCATTTGATAAAAAAATTCTTTGTTCAATCTATGGACTTAAAGATGCGTTCTTGTCACATTGGAGCACTGTGTTATTCGGGTGACGCATTCGGGTGATGCAAGAAATCTGATGTGACGACAATTACAATAATTATATTTCGAAGATAAGTAGCACTTCTTTTATGAATGCGAGACTGCAAGAGCTTCTTGTATCGAGACGACTGCATCGGCACTTAACAATCTCCGCTGTTTATCGTAAATGCAATCGGTGAAGTACGCGAATGAATAGAGAGAGATAAATAAGTAGGAATGATGATCATCACTAAGAAATTTGATATTTTAAAATTTGATATCTGTAAATTACTTGGCATTTTCCTGCCGTTACTGCAGTTGATTAGGTAACGATATGCGAAATCGATTATTCGATAATTACATACGAAATTATTTTAATTACACACGAAAGATCGTACCGCATGATTCCAAATGTTCGAGATGAAATAGATTAAAGCGACGTGCGCGCAAATCTTAACATGTTGCTCCATACCATTAGTATTCCCATGTTTAATTTCTATTTAAAGTTTCATGCTGCAAGTTTCGAGATTGTAGCAACTACGTCATGTAACTAGTAATAATGCATACCGACGCGGGCACACGCACACACAGGCCCCGCCGGCATTTGCGTCGCGCACCGTTAATGCGTATACGAAAGTCCCGAAGTTCCGTTCTCGGGGAGTTTAAAACTACGCGCATTTACATTGTCGGACTTTAAAGCGGCGAGGCGTGAAAAAGCCACGGCAAAGATTAGATGATGAATAAACGGTCGTTAATGCCCGATGTGAAATTCACGGCGGGCGAGGGGTCGAATCCCGCCGGTGGTACTTGGCTCGTCGCCGCTAATACCGCTTTACGGGATTAAACCCTTGCCATCGAGAAGGCGCACGATGATGACGAAATTAATTGGTAATGTGTGATATAAGGTGCATTAGCGTGCGGCGCGCACCTTGAAAGCACCTCGGTGCACAACATCGGTGCGCCGATATCATAAACCAAGATCTCGCGAAGACGCTTCTCTCCCTCCCCCTCCCTTTTTTTTCTCGTTTGCGTCACGCCTCTCCGTCGTATTCCGATGCATAATACATAAACTCCCGTTGACCGTGGAACATACTAATCCACGTAATCCTCTCTCGATACGTGCCTCGCATCTGAACGAACTCGCGATTTAATGCGTGTCGCACGATGCATCGGGTTGCATTTTTTTTATGGACGCGCCACGTTCGCCTCTCCTTCTCGAAATAACGATTCTCGGATTAACACGTCGGAAGCGCGCGGTGCATTCGTTTATTCGATCAATTGCGTGAATGTCTCACCGCGCGCACCGTAGAATCCTTTCTGCAACCTAATAATAAACGCCGTAGCTCTTTCTGTCCGCCTGTCTCTCTTTCATTCCGCTCCGCTCGCTATGTAGCTCGCTGCAAGCTTGGGAATAGTATCGCGAGCGGAGTCAAAGAAAAAGAACGATGACAGCGATACGGAGAAGGACGAGAAGAGAAGAGCTATTGTAGATTGTCGTTCTTTTCCTATCTTTTTTAGCTTCCCGTCTTCCGTTTTTTCCTCTTTGTCTTTTCTTTCTCTCTTGTGCTTGAAATCTTACCTTTGTTAAAATGTTGTAATAATTTATTACGTGACTAATTTCTCGTTAATTTAATTTGTTATCTAATGACATTTTTCAATCATAATTTCTGTATGTCGTTCTGTATATTATTATGATTGCTTAATCATTTTCTTCTACCGATATCCATTTGATAGTTCCTTGCGTCATTTTATTCCATGAATTTTTATTCACCATTCTATATCGCATTTCGTGTGTTCATTCTCTTTTCAACAACAATGCAAGCGTGTTCACTCTTCTTATCGAATCAATAGTATCACAAAGGAATTTCTAAAAAGTTGTCTGTTGGTGACACGGACAATCCGATTTTTCTGGTTACTTGGTGGTTTAGATTTAAAAAATGTGATTTTCTATCCATAGTTAATCATTAAACTCATGGCTAATTTTTAAAGTTATCACTATAAAAGTTTAATGATTAACCATAAATAGAAAAACATAATTTTTGTATTATCATAAGGTTAAGCCTAACCTAAGCAAGTTAACCGAAAAATGGGAAACATAAAACTTGGGAAACAGAATTTTGTGATCACATGTAATAAATAATTTTGTTTATTCTTTATCCTTCGTTTCTCAATGATATGATTTTGATGACAAAGTGGAATAAATTGACCTGCTCCAGTTTTACAATCGAAACGTGCGTGTCTCGCGTGTTTAGATTATTGTAGACGACGACGACGACGACGACGACGACGACGACAACGAGGTTTCTGCGACATCGTTGAATCACGTATGCGAGAGATTAAATGGCTTAAGCGCACCGTTCGTCGCAATGTCAAAGACTCGGGCGTTACACATGTAATGGAGAATGAAACGCGAGCGTTTGCACGGGCGAGCGGGGGAACGAAGAAGCGGCGGAAAATGATAAACGCAGCCCGCGGATACACGGTTTGCGTATGTTTAGATTTTTCGTACCTATCACGGTGACGCGTCGAAAAATTGCTTTGCACGTTTGCGATTGTCAAAAACAACGTGCGCGCGCGCGCGCGAATCCAACGAGATTTTGCAATCGAATGTCCGGGCCACACGATTCTTGTTTCTAGCTAAAAATCGTGTATTCGACGTTACAATAAACAAATACGATTTTTGACATAAATATTCTCGCTCAATCGATTCCTCTTCTGCAAGTGATAGAGATGCACGTAAGTTTCAAGATCACAATCGATTGCATTTTACAACAAGGAAACGCGTCGAGCTGTCGCAACGCGATGAATCATACACAATTTTTATCTCGATCGTGACGTAAACGTCTGCAGACGGTTAAGAACGAGGAGTTTGTGTAATCGGTATTCGTTACATTTGTTGCGCGCACGTTTTCCGTATTAACACGTCGAATTAACGACGAGCCTCGAGGCTTTGAAAAAGCTCGTAACAATTTCCGAGATTCGAGATTGTGCAGCATCGCGCAAAGTAGCAGCATCTCAAGTGCCTCAAGTTATTCGAGGCTTATGAGGCTGCATTTTCAAATTACCGCGGCCCATTTCCCTTCTAATTTCCGCGAGCTTGTTTCTTAGCTGCACATTATAATTATTGTATAGCAGCGCGCGCCGGGCGTTTCCGAAGTTTATCACGCGGCTTGGAGGCGGTACGTTTAATATGCCAGCCAAGAGTTCTTCATCAAAAGAGAGAGATAGAGAGAACTTCCCGTTCATTTCTACGATCGTCAAAAATTTGTCCGACCGTGAAGGAGCTGTCTGTTCCACGCGAATTTCCGACTACCGCAACTTAGCTATTAATACAGATGACACTCCTATATATAATTCCGTAACAATTCGCGGACTGGCCTTCGCGCGACATAAATATTTATCGCCTCATTAACATATCATCGATTCTCGGGAGAATTCTCTTGTAGCTGTGAATCCCAGCGTTGTCCTGTCGATAAAAACGATTAATCATTATCTTTGTGTAAAAAACGGGGCATCATCGGTGGCAAAGTGTTCGCTGAAATTTGATTTGAAAGAAAAATGATTTATGCATAGAATTGGCTAATAATTTAATCCAAGCAATTCTCCGATTTTCCAATATCTACGTTTGATATGTTATTCATGTTCGTATTGATTTGCTTGCAATATGTATCGAATGAATAATCTGTATATCTTGGAACATAAAGTATGGAGTATAAAATTTAACTTAACGAGATTTGCAAAATTCGACTTGAATTTCTAGGATGGGTGGGAACGTCTGAGAAACGCGAGCATAAATTTTCACAGCCGTCAGATACGAATTAGAGATTGGATATCGCGACGCTGCTGCCGCTATTGCCGTTTCTTCGGCAAAAGTGGATGGGAGTCTGAGTTACGTTAACTCGGTGATAAACGTAGGTGCGTGGACGTTTGTATGTGTGTATAAATCCCGGTCGCGTGATAAAGCCGCGGGGGATATCGTATTCTCATTCAGATACGACTTTACGTCGCGAGATAACGCCGGCGGGTCGATGTCTATTAGGCCCGAAGACTTTTCTTATCTACTTTGACTGGACGACCGAAGACTTAACCGTGAATCAAGCTCAAATTGGAACTAATTTCTTTGCCTCCGTGCCGGCGTGTTGTGATAATTTAATTAAAGCAAAGGGGCAAAGTAGCACAGGAGGGTTGATACCATGCAGTTGCGCGAAATGGAAAATTACACCTGAATTAGTTTCCTATGCAGGGTGGAATAGCGGGCCATTATATGAATTAACGTATCCAATAGCACCCCCGTGTGGCGTCGCGACGCGAGGGGACGCCTGTGCGCCCTACGCATATGTCGCTCTTAAACCCTCATATGTAAAAGGTCCGATATTTCATCCGACACGTGAGGTTTTCGTCCTGGCAAGATCTTTCACGTAGCTGAAATAAAAGCTTTGACGATCCTAATATATTCTCTAAGTTACCCTGTCGTATTTCTGCATTCTAGAGCCATGCTAAACCGCGTCAGTTGGCATTTCCCAATGCAAAGGATGTTTAAAATTGAAAAGCGACAGAATTGAATTGTATTTTTGCGAAACGTCCTGGCTATTCTTTTAATTTTGATCATTATTAACGCAATTGCGATTATTAAATAAGAATTATATAAATCACTGATTATATGTTAATTATTAATATTTTTGAAAATGACAAATTTTTACAAAAGCTTATTTGCACAAATGCATCAACAGAAATTAATTTTTGATACATGATATTGCTAAAATGAAGGATTTTGTATAGAGAGAGCACAATATAATATCGCGTATCTCGATTCTCATCAAAACGATTCTGTGCGTTTTCTTTTTATTGAAACCAGATCATTCAGAAGCGAACGATCGGGAGTTTTCCGCAAAGATCGACGGTGCGATTAATTTCGCTCTTCGAAGCTCCGTCGAGGAAAACTCAGAGTTTTCTGTCACGCGCTGACGAGCAGTAAATGGATGAAAATAGCTGGGTCGGGAATACTCTTGGTATCCAGTGGCACTAGCATCAGCGTGGCGTAAGACAACGCTTACCTACCTACGTGCCCCGAAGTACTCGACGAGGACACGCTGGACCGGTACTACTGCTTTCCCTCCCTGCCTCCTTCCCTCCTCCTCCTCTCTCTCCCTCTCTCTCGTTTGCCCTCTTACGACTCGTTTCTCTTCTCTAGCCTCTTCTCTTCATTTCTCCCTCCCTCCCTCCCTCCCTCCCTCCTCTCTCTCTCTCTCTCTCTCTCTCTCTCTCTCTCTCTCTCTCTCTCCTTCAGTCTTTATGCCTCGTTCATTTCATCTCCATCCTCGAAGCATGCTGCACTGAGCTCGAGCGCGTCTCAATGCAACCGAACCGGTACTGTAATTATTATTATGATGGAGTGAGAGCGAGCGACTCCGCCTGACACACGATACAGATCGGTACACGTGTGCAATACGCATACATACGCGTATCATGGTAGCGTGATGTGTGCAACACGCGTGCACAGATCACGATAGAAATGTCAAGAACGGGCAAATTCGAGAGCCACGGTAGAGCAGAAGCATACAATCTCGATTTTGATTTTCAACGGTCCGCCGAGATCAAGTCGATGTAACCTTCGAGAGGGCAAATCTTTTGGCTTTGCGTAATTTGAGCTTTACACGAGAAGAACGGGATACTAAAAGAATACCAAAGAGGAGATGCAAGAAGGGAGAAAACGTTTATTACCGTTCTATGCTAACAGAAAGCTAATGGAGATAAGTAGGGGAAGAGAGAGAGAGAGAGAGAGAGAGAGAGAAAGAGAGAGAGAATGTCTATTAAGACTTTTGGATTGGATTTCAAAAAAATTTTAATTAAGTTATTCGAAAATAAAATAAGATAATAGAAATAGAAATTACTTTACGTTGTATAAAATAAATTTTATTATTTTACATTTATGTAAAGCAGCTGAAATTAGCGTGTAATAATGAATTCTTGGCGCACCTAAGAAATTAATATTTAAAAATTTTCTTATTGACATGAGTATCATGCATAATTATATTACTATTAATTAGAATTAAGTAACTATATTAAATCTGATATACAAATTTAAAATCTAAATATTAAAATTCGTATTTTTATTCTATTTTCAATGTACATAATACACAATAGAGATTCAAGATTACACTATCTGAGAAGAAAAAAAAGTTAGTTGTCTTTCTTGAAAATAATTTTAACAGTCATTTCGAATTGCTCCAACTTTGTTCTACATTGTTTGAAAATTCTTTTAATGGAACTATACCACAGCAAAATGAGAAAATCTTTATCAGAGAACCGAACTTCGCATAATCGCGACGAGATGCTTCTCGAGAGACTCTCTCGGAAAAATATGGACTGTGTCAACGTGTATCTTTTATTCATGAATCTTTCTTTTTTTCTTTGGCTCGTATCGTATCGTTAGAATTATATGTTACGAATGTATTGGTGAAGTTCTTTCAGGGAAAGTATATCTTACCATAGTATTATAAGTTTCGTCCAGCCTGTCAACTTTTAATGACAGTTTTATTTCGCGCATTTTCTATCGCTATATTGCGACTACGAAGTTTGTTATTAAGAGACTTGGCGTGGAATTTTATGTCGTATGAATGCACTGAGGGTAAAATATTCTGCTTGGAAATGTATTATATAACGATATATCTATCGATGACCGAAATGAAATCTTTATAGTCAATTTTATTTTTAAATAAGTAAATCTTATTTTTACATATATGTTTACTTTGCATCTAATTGCCGAGATATTTCATGTAAGCAGCAATCAGTACATATTTCATGTTAAATGTTAAAAAAACCAATTTGCGTAAGAATTTGTTATAAAATAGATAATACGAACTAAACACTTACGATATGAACGATGTATTCGTTAATGATCCATTGTGACAGCGACGCAATTTTTTACTCTAATGATCGAAGTAGACGGGCTTTACAAATTTTTATATCGACGTTATTAGAGTTCATCAATATCCGATCCATGCACCGCCCCAGTGCCGTTCTGCGAGAGAAGTTATTTCCCTCCATTTCTATATCGGTTTCCTTCTGCGCCTCGTTGGATTGAGAGCCCGCGGCCGAGGCCGGCAAGAAGGAGCGGTTGAAAAATTTGAATGGCTGAACTCCTGGAGCTCATAAATCTAGAACAATTCCACGGTAAAGAGAAGGAGGGAGGGAGGAAGGGGGATACTTCTTTTCATACTCTTTTTTACGCTTTATCGGTTCGCTCCGCCGTCGCGCTTCGTCGATTTAAGTATGGTTTTGTCGCCGGTCGATCGTGCGTTTTCCAATTCGCAAATCACTTATTTATTAACGCGATTTGCATCGATAATCGATAGCGTACCATGTGTGGTCATTATAATGCGATCATTCCATAATTACGCTGCAAGGACTGTAAAGCACCAAAACTATGTGAAGTATTGGTGATAACGTATTTCGAAACGTGTATGGGGGGAATATATATTCCACAAGTTGCATAACATGGTACGTGTCGCAAAATTGCATGGTATATAGATAGTGCATTAAATTTCCTATTAGATACGGAATATTCTAATTATATGCAATCAGTATAAAATCCCGTTAAAACCTTCCTTAATTGAAAATTTTCTATTATATTGATTATTATGAAAATTTATAATTATTAAATTGTTTTCAGAATACCTCAACAAAATATTTAATCATTAAGATAAAATCGTCTGTTTATTAATAAGAATCTGACGAAGATTGACAAAATTGAACGTTAAAGATCAAGATATTTTTCCCGGTATTGTTTCTATCTCTGAAATTTCTCAGATATGCAATACGCATATCAGTATACGGGAGCGTGACGCTAATGGCATCAATTCAATCTCAATGTTCGACTTCCGCTGTTACGTCATTCATACGGTTCGCCGAGCAAAAATGGATACAAACTTCGTGTTTGGGTTGTCAACGAGACTTATCGGGAACGTTATCTCTCGCCTTGTCAAAGTCGAGCACCTCTGATTATTTTACAGTATTTCGCGCGTGCGCGCTGGTATTTTTTTCTAACGAGCATTTTTCTGTTTACGCTTTCCTTCACCGGACGGTTTAAATGCAGCGTATTTATGACTCCTCTAAATAATCCCTATCCGATGCAACGGTGGCGCGCGCTCGCGCACACACGGTGGATCATTGTAATCTCGGATAAACTGTATTTTGATAAACGAGTTTCTCTCCCGACGAGGGAATTCCGCGCTCACTCGCGTGCCACCGACAGCTTTGCAGCGAATCGGCCGGAACTTTCGAAGCAGGTTAAATTGCGCGATAGTCGATAGACTCTGTTAGTCTACGTACATGCAACACATGTCGTTCGACATGCGCTTCTTCATGTATCAGATGATGGAGGAATATCACTGATGAAATTGTTGTGACTCTGTTGTTGTAAAGCGAAATTAGAAATTAGAAAGCTTCAGTATTATTTAAATAGATATTAAGTGTGAGTCGTTTGAATAATAACCACTATTTAAAATTGAAATTTTGAATTAAATTTTCTTCCAAATTCCCCAACAATGTTTAGATTTTAGAGAAGAGACATATTTGTTCTTTTTTCTGTCTATTTTTTCTGTCTATTGATTTTTATTTGATGAGACAAATTGAAGTTTATCTTTATGATAAAGAGATCTTTTTTTTGGTGCACGTTTACATAAATTTTTCTCTTAATTTCGAATTTCCCGGAAAACTCCCTTCAAATTTAGAGGTATTTCTGTAGCTTCCTGTACAGCTGTGTACGATTCTCGTCTGCTCTGCCTCGGTGCCGCGCCTTTTCGAGAAAGACGCATGCATCCTGAGGCGTACAACGAGTACGTACACTGTACATCGTTGACGGCAGGCAGCTCATTAATGTTTTCAAGATGAGGACGTGGTCCCTTTGACCTTTTAGAGAACGGCCGCATACGCGCGAACAAGCAAAGGCCCCCATGGAAAGCGTGTCTGAAATCTCCGAGGGATTCCTCGTTGCTGCATCTTTCTGCTTACTCGCGTCGCGAAGGAGTTGCGTCTGTGTCTGCTTAGGACAGAACTAGCGAACGACGTTTCTTTCAGAGTTAAAAAAAGATACGCGCCTCGTTAGCGCCGGCAATCGATACTTAATTAACGTCTGCGTGATTCTAATTAGCTTTTCATTGCATTAGCAAATGCCGTTACGCGCGAGTCATCTCTTTGAAAAATTGCCCCGTTTTGTCTTTGTTTAAGTTTTTGCTCTGTACGCATAATATTCATTGATTATAATCGACGGAATAATAATTGGTGCGCTAAATGTGAGATAAATCCATCTTTTCAAATTCGTTCGCGATTAAAATACTTTCAAGATAATTTTTGTCAAATAATTCGCAAAATTAATTTATGCGGGCGAGTGTTGTCTGCTACATTTGCACTTTTCTTTCATTCAGGTATGATTTCCATGTCTCATTTTATAACCGCTAGTATTGTTAAGAACTATTTTAAGAACAAGATCTCGATTATCTCGCGCGCCGCGATCGTAAATAGCAGAGGGGAAAGTCCCGACAGTCACGACAGTCAAGATTTAAAATCGATCTCGCGATATTATCTGCGCTATAAGTAATTCGGCACTTTCGAGCGTGAAATACGCTCATCGAAGTGTATCTTGCTAGCGCGAAATATTACTTCGGCCGAGAAAAAAGTATCGACTGGCTTACACCTTCTTCACTACTTCGTATATACCTTATAGTGGCAGACTCGTGCGCCGCCTTCGAAAAGATGTTTGTTTAGTCGTGCGAACGAATCTATCGGGTGTCCCGTCTGGTCGTCTATGTCGTCGCGTGTTTCTTGGCGTGCCGCGCTTTGTATCCGCGCTTTGTGCCGCGACAACGACGAAAGCCCTCATCTCGTATTTCGATCTCTGCCCAACCGCAGATGTCCCGCGGTGTTATTATTCCGTCTTTCTTTTCGTTCCGCTCAATTCTTTCTCCTCGGCGCACAACACCGCGAGAATCGTGAAAAAAGAACCCGCCATGTCCGGTCCTTCTTGTTCGTTAGTGGGTACAATAAGAAAAGAGGAATCGCGATGAGTTGCAAGAAACGGCGGACTCAGGGATGGGGATGACACGTATCTTGTGTCGATATTTGTATCTTGATAGCGTCGATATTTTGTCTCTTTGTTTAACATTTAATGCAACATAGTTAATTATTTGGAAAATATTAGAGGAGAAAATGGTATTATGGTTACGCGTTAATATTTTGTCCGATAACTTTGTAAATAATCGATACTGTAAATTGAAAACTTAACAGTTATATTCATGAAAGTGTTTTTTTAATAGATTCTAGACTCAAAATTACAAAATATTTATTGCATTGAATTATTTATAGAAATTATTTATAGAAATGTAGTGATAATGGATCGAAGAGGAACAGGGGTAGTAATATGAGCCATCAAAAATAAATTTCAAAAATT
This sequence comes from Pogonomyrmex barbatus, assembly GCF_055798465.1. Classification (NCBI taxonomy): domain Eukaryota; kingdom Metazoa; phylum Arthropoda; class Insecta; order Hymenoptera; family Formicidae; genus Pogonomyrmex; species Pogonomyrmex barbatus. The sequence goes on along the minus strand of NW_028297112.1, from coordinate 4,753,495 downwards.
GGTTTTGTTTATAAAAGACACAGTATATTTTATTATAAAATTATATTTATTTAAAATAAACTGTTAGAAAGAATTACAATATAATCGCGAAATTTTAAAATAGACAGAGATAGAGAGATAATTTACTTCAATTAAAAGATAAATCAAACGTAAGTAAACTGTGAAAAGGACAGTTTTTATAAAACACTTGTGCTTTTAAAATTTTTTAACTGAACTTAAATTATTATTGAAGAATTACTTCAATATGAAAATCTCGAAAATAGTCATGTTAGTTTAGAAAATTTTATTAACACAATAGCTATGCTATTGTTTAACTTTGCGTAACTCGAAATATGTATAGTCGAATAAAATGTTAAATGAATATACATGTGATAAATTCATGTTCAGGTTTAAAAAAAAATGAGAAAATATACTTGCTAAAATGTATCTTGGAAAAGTTTCGAAATACTCGAAAAAGCATTAAAAATGCCTTATAACAGATGTCAGCTGTAATGTATTGGTATATTAGCGCCATTGCACAACGATGCGCTACTAAACAAATGAGTCCATAAATAATTATCAAGATTTATCACTTAATTACAGAGATATTACGAATGGTCATAATATCTACATGGTCCATAATACCACCTACTAATATTTACACAACACATTCATTTTATCGCTATGAAATATTTTTCCTTTCCGTCTTCGCCAGAAGCTTTTATTTATCAGTTCCCTCGTCGTGTCCGACGATTATTTGTAATATTCCCTCGTCGAACCACGTTGAGGCGTGTCGACTTTTAACATCTTCGACGGTAATAACGGAACGTCGATACTTGGCATGCTTAGTCCCGATAGATTCGCACATGCTTCGACTGGACGGCGTATCTATCGGGTGCGAGTTCAATAAAGCGGCCTCAGTTCCACGACCAGTATCTCAGGGCCGCCGACCACCTGTCTCCACCTCTCTCTCTCTCTCTCGCTCGTCGGACGACCGATTGCGAGCACATGCCACCTATAACACGGCTGTCCCCCAGCCGTTAACAATTTTGGCACGATTCCCCGGGGGCGCGTCCGCTTCCACCTCTCGAAAGACCTTTTTCCATTCGCGCTCGTCTACTGTATGTCGCTCGCAGTTTCGTTCGCGATGGCCCATGCGTCGTCCTGTAAAGCTTTTGTTTTTTGCATCGCTTTTGTCGACCTATAGATCGCGAAAGCGCGGAAAATTGTCTCGCGTGAGCTTAGCTTCGCGGTATTTAAATCTATGCTTTAATCGTTGAGTCGTTTTACTAATAAAAGTTAAATCGTTTTACTAATTTTATACAGTGGATCGTTACTCGAATGTCGAAGAAACGGTGACCGCACGCAAAAAAAAAAAACAATTTTGTTGAAATATCTGAAAATTTGGTCAGATACAGAGATATCTGAAAATAATTTTATTGGTCCATCAAAATAATTATGTAGAATGCTCAAATCTATTAGTAGAATGTCAAAAATTTGTGTGATATTATCATTATTTTCGAGCGCTCTGTAATTATTTTGATGGTCCGAAATTATTTTCAAATCTATATTTGGTCAAATTTGTACATTTCAGCGATAGTTTTCTCCGCGATATTTTTGTGACCATAAAATTATTAAAAACACATATCTATATATTTCTCTTATATACAGTTGAATAACAAGATTAATAATGCTATGCTCGTTATCGAGCATTAACATTTATTATCATGCTTATTATAAATCTAGACGACCTTGTGCGATATTCTTTTGTAATACAGTGGATTTAAATACTCTTTGTGGAATAGTTTGTTACAGATAAGATATCAACGCGTACGCGTCATGCATATCGTACGGCACATGCTCTTATTATACATTACACGCAGATTATTCTCTGACGTTTGCATTAAACTTTGGGAGCGTATTCAGGGATTAATCCTCTTCGTCAGAAATTTAATGGAACGCCATCCTTTCCAAAATGATAGGATTTTCAACATTGTATATTTTAATTAAATTTTGAGTTAAGCTGTTAAAGTTCTAGAATTAATTCAATAAGATTTTGTTTTTATTTCCCAGACATAATTTGTCAGAATCTTTCAATTATCACTTTATTAGATACGTATATTTCTTTAATTTATTAAAGAAAGGCTTTCTGCAAATTTGTTAAAGTTTATATCTGTGGATAAACTTTATGGAATAGTTTATAACATTTGACTTGACGAAAGATTTCGAAATTTGATTATTTTTGCGTTTTAATTAAATCGAAATTATTCGCTTCTAAGAGCATTCAGCTGAATCAGCGTGTGATTACGAGATTGAGTATGAATATGACTAAGCATCACGAGGCGTGTATGTTCAGTACACGTTAATGATCTCGCGCAGATTAGTCGGAAGGACGCGCGAATACTTTCGCGTAACTTTTTACTTTCCTTGTGCCCAAGTTGAATTTAGTTAAAACTTTCGGAAGCTCTGGGTTAACGGCCGCGCGAGCCGCCAGAGAAGTCGTATGTTTCCAATTTCTCGCAAAATTTCGAGCCGAGAAGTAATTTTGTTGAACGGCTTTACGTCGACGTAGGTGCTCACGTATAATCTTAACGTTCGCATCGTGGATCAAACGAACGGTGCTTTAAACCGGGAGAGATGCTTTCCACCCCGCTACGTTTATTTAATTAAAAGTTTCCCCTTTCGATCGATACGCCGTGGAAAATGCATATATCTACCGCCGTGTCGCTAATCCACCGCCCGCGGTAAGATATAAATTCCGCGGGTGTTTTAGCACGTGGGGATGCGATTTGGCGTATTTCCGTGTCGCCGAGACGCCGTAGCCGGTGAACTTTTCCCGCGGCGAAAGCCGCTTCCGCACGGCTTCGGAAAATAGCCCCGGTGGCTTAGCGTTAAAGAATAATGTGCACGAATGAAAGCCTCTCTTTCCACCCGAGAGGATTTAAATAGGAGCTCGATGGGAATCTCCCCGGATCGATGGTCGCGAGAGCGGGTGTTTACGGAAGTCTCGCCCCGGTGTAGACCACGTGTTTTCGGCGGCGCAGCCGCGCCGTGTACATTCTCATTTCCTGCGATGACGTTCCGCTTCGATCTACTCTCCCGAGTCTCGCACTTCCTCCTTCGCGCGAGGCGGCGCGAATTAAAGCCTGGCTTCGTTCCAACGTAACGTGACTTCATCATTTGCTTCGCGTGGAAGAAAATATTAGTGACATTACTCTTAACAAGGCGCCGGTATTTCGTCGACAATTAAACCACTTTTTTCCCCTCATAAATTCCATTCATCCGTCGTCCTCATCCGTGCCTTTTTCTTCATCGTCGTCGTCATCGTCGTCGTCGCCGTCGTCATATAATTTAACGTCGCGTGTTACGTGCCACCCGGTGCATTACATGACGACGCTCTATTGCACATTTTACATTGCAAACGCGCGGCGGTTCGATATTTTCCATACGCAAAGGCTGGGGTGGTAGGTAGTAGATCCCATCTGATGATATTTTGCACTGCGGATAAGCCGCGACGATATAATCCACTTCATGTCCGTGATTGATGCCGATTGTTACGACGATAGCTCCGCTCGATTCCCGGCATAATACAGAAATCCAGCCTTTCAGCGGATACTAGCGCGCTACGCCCGGAAATTACTCGTTCGTTGACTTTATTCGCGTCGAGTTTCCATGCGTTCCATTAAAAGTCGGTTGAATGCCGTTCGCGACGCGACATCGCCGCTAGCTAATTGCATGCGATACAAATCATTATTTAATTCATTAAAATTTCCGGCGCGATTAAACGGGATTATGAAGTATTCTTTGACGCATTAAAAGCGACCTCTTTAATTTTTTTGTAAAATTTGTTGAATCGTAATAACGAGTTTATTTATTTGTTTTGCATAATCACACGTACGAACACAATTGGTATTTTAACGTAAAATTTTATAGTAAATTCTTTGAGATAGAAATTAATTAAACGAACGATAGAACGCGAGAAGATTGGGACCGTAAAAGGAAATAATTATGGCAAATTTTTTTCATTCAGCTGACTATTTATTCGAGGATTCAGCTCGACTCTCGCACCGCCACTTAGTGGTAGTATTAAATCTCCTCAGACTACAATAGTACATGCATTGTTAAACTTGGAAATGGCGACCTGCCTTTTTACAAACCAACGCAGTAATATTTTTATATATATAAAAAGGCTTTATTGCATGTAAAATTACTTGAAGTTTCTTGTGCCTTTATAATTTACTTAGCTACTTTATTCTACAAGCTATCAGGAACTTCAAAACTTTTTACAGAAGAAATTCTATCGAAATTCGATATATTCGATATATATCGAATTTTTAAAAATGGAATGCTAACTATACAGAAATCCATATTCGCGATATGAAAAAATTTTGCAAAAGAAATTGACCTGCACCAGCGTTATAAGTCATGTGTTCTTACCGTAAGGTTAATTCGCCAGCAGCGGAAACGTGTCACTAACACGTTAAAAATTCGTAGTAAAATTAGACCTCAAAGTTCATCGCAGGCTGCGTCGAGTTCTCGGAGAGACAGAGAGCGCGGCCAACCGTTTTATATCTCATATCCAGTCGCAAAAAGATAGCGCGAGAAAGAGGCTGCCGAGCATTGTTAGCGAGAGCGGTTTGCGAGCAGAAGTAATGCCCGGCTCGGCATTGTTTCCCATTTACGTATGCCCTCGCGCCTCCGGGAACTTCTTGTTTCACGAGGTTTATATCTACGACGTCCTCTCCTCGCGCCGTGCTCGCGGGATCGCCGGCAACTTGTGTATTGAAACTTCTCCAGAACGGGAGCCCTCGTCGTTGTAGAGCTCGTCGTCCTCGTCCCCGTCGCTCTCGCCCCGCGTTTCCTCGCAGCCGCGGAAAGGCGACATTAATTACGACCGTCAAGTTTCCCAACGACGAAAGTCCGTTTCAGCGCCGCGGTGCGCTGCGCGTCGAAAAGTTTGCGGTGCCTTCCGCGGTAGCAATTAACGACACGTTCATCGGCGGCGGTCGGCGGTTCGTTGTGCAACGGCTCGAAAGACGAGACAGCTCTCTTGGCTCGTTCTTGAAGACCGTCCTTTTCCGCGTTGCCGCCGCCATTTCGTCCCTCTCCCCCGTGTTCGCGTTTTTCGCCCGGGTTTCCAGTTGACTGCTAATGCGCGACCATGGCGCGAAATAAACTGCCGTGAGTATCGCTCATCCTTTCCTGGCAAGAAACGCGAGGAATATAAAGCGACGACGAGAGGAACCGCGAAGTGCTCTGACATCTTACACCGGTCCTTGTCGCGACTATGCTTTACGTGCGTGGCGTTAACATTTACGAGGTCGGATGATATTGTCTCCTTTCCATATTCGGGCAGAAAAGGAACCTCGACGCGATTTCAGTCGTTTGTAATGCCGACAATCGTAAACAACGATGTTATCACGATTCGCGATATATCTGCATTGGCCGAAACATATGTTTCTTTAATTTTAAAAAGAAAGAAGACTTGGGGAGAGAAAGAGAGTCTTTCTTGTATAAAATAAATATTTAAATAATTTTAAATTATGAACATCTTTTTAATGTGTAATTTTTTGCAAACGCATCTACAATCTTTGATACATTTTTAATATAAAAACAAAGTAAAAAGATTCATAATATAATTAAAGAAATATATATAAGTAATAATTTCTTTTTTAAATCTATTATATATAGTTGTAAGTAAAACAATTTTTATATAATGAAAATATTTTGTTAGTATGCAGTTAGGAGTTAATCAAATAATCGCATCATATTTGATCATTAATCTACTTTTAGACAACGTTCGCGATCGTCGAAGTGAAACGCACCGAAACTTTTGACAATCCCGCCATCCACGACACTGACATTAATTACATCGTAATCAAAGGACGCCGCTACGAGCGCCGAAAAGTTTGCGCCTGTTTACATTGCCAATTAACAGCTGCGGTACGCTAAAACTAGACGGATATACGTTATAGGCATGTTTTCCGTTAAAGTAAGCTTCTTGTCAAGCCACGCCGTTTTTTTCCGTTCTCTCGTATTCTGCACCGTTGCATCTCTGCAATTCCGTCCTGGCGCAAAATAAACCGTCCGCGCCTTGATTGTTCTTTCAAGCAAGAAACGCGAAACGCAGAACGATGAAATGCGGAGCGCATGCACGAGTGCAACACACCGTATTCTACATGAGGCTCGTATTATGCTTTGAGATATACTCTTTGATCAGTTTTGAGACGACTTTATCTTTGCATGAATTTAAATAAAAGTGCGCAATTAGGCGAAATTATCGAAAAATTACATAAAATTACACGATATCGGAATGAATTAAATTTCACGGGAACAAATAAAAAATTTTAATTAAATTCACTAAAAAAGAATAAAATAATTTCAATTATTAACTTTACTAAGATCACACAAGCGTTCGAAGTATAATCCAATATTTTACGTTAAAAACTCGAAAGAACATGGAAAGCGCCAATGAAATTTTTGTTAGGGAAGTTATCAAGTTTGAAGAGACACTTCTCAAGCTCAACAAAACACCCTCGGTATATCTTGCATATAGCTACGAGAAAAGTGCGCGCTGAAAAGAAAACATGTCTTGCACATGGATGTAATCGACCGATCATAATGCATTCGTTGCACCGCCGCACCGGGCTGCACTTTAAACTCGGCCAAGCGAGATCGCCAGCTTGATGAACATCCCCGGGCCCGGATTTGCAAGAATAAGCGGCAGATTACGGTCGAGCCGTAAAAAGATTTCCCGGAAAAACGGCGTGTTTAAGCGCGTCATTAACGATATTAGCGGTTTCTCGCACGAAAGTGCGTTCCACATTCGCGCGCTCGCCTCGAATGGGATTTTTCGTGGAGCTTGAAAGTTTTCAAATCGCACGATTTATGAGAGACGGTTTTAATATTAAAGCTTTAACCTTGTAGCGAAGCCCTCATATTTTCATAAATTCTAAGCGAAAGCGAGGTATAATAAAAATGATTCGTGAAATTGGACATTGAGATTCATCATAACTATTGTTCTTCACACTCGGAATACCAAACAAGGCCTTTTAAAGAATCACATTTTATTTTTTGCTGCATTGCTAATGCGTCTTTGTGCGAACCAAATGTGGATAGCTTAATTATTTTTTTTCTTCATAATTTTTCCATCTATGCGAATCAGCGAGCGGCACGACGTTAAAAATTATATAATGCCTTTAAGAATAACTGGTAAGTTTTGCTTCTGATATAATTCTCATTCTCTTTAATAGTTTCTCTGAGGAGAAAATTGTTTCTTCTCGGATGAGGTCGTTCTCGTTGCAATTTTACGGTAAAAGATAGCACTTTGGAAAATGTGGATCAAGTTTTTACCGCTTTTTTTTTTTTTTTTTTTTTTTAAAGATTAACGGGGAAAAAGCGCATATCCCCGTCGGGATGCGAAAAACGCGTATTGAAATATCTCGCCTGTTCTGCCTGCCGCAAAAAACGCTAAACTGCCGCGTCGACAAACTTTCGTTGCCGTGACGAGGGCGTGTGTGGGAAAGCTTGCTCTGCCAGCACGCTGCAATTAACAACATTCGCGGCGGTATTGTCGACAAACGCAGAGGCGTATGCGATGCATGCACGTGGTGCATCGTGTGATGACGCGCGGTAACTCCGTGGAGCGGGGGAGGGGCGGGATTGAGGGAAGAGGAATAAAGGGGAATGCGGCGGAATGCGCGCGCTTTACCTATCCTCCTTCGAACACACGCTTTTTGCGCTCGTTGCTTTTTTCTTCGCCACGCGTTTCTGTTTAACCCTCCCTCGACTTTTCCTCCCTTCCGCGCCGCGTCGGTAATTTACTCGTAGCACGAAATAAACCACCGTTACCTTGACTACTCCCATGCCGGGTGTTCCTGTCAGTTTTCACGGTTGCGTTTTTATCATGCTGTATCGCGCCGTGCCATCGCGACGTCGGCGTTAAGGGACAGAAATAGAAAGAGAGAGAGAGAGAGAGAGAGAGAGAGAGAGAGAGAGAGAGAGAGAGAGAGAGAGAGAGAGAGAGAGAGAGAGAGAGGGAGAGAGATCGAGAAGAGGAAGATAAGAGGATGGGAAGGAGAGGTCAGCGAGGGGACCTAGGCTTATTTGTTCGTGTAGTAAAAGACGCTACTTTTCAACGAAGTATCTCTGGTATCATTGCCTTTTTGGTGTTCCGTCGGAAATGACGCTCTACGTTTCAGTTCCGTGCACTGATCTACGTTGCTTTTTATGTTTCCCGTTACAGATTGACGGATGAATTGAAGGAGAGACCAAGATAACGCGGCGAGAGTCGTATGGGCGCAGTTTGCGAGCGCATCTTTATCTAGTTTGTACATGAAATGGCAAGGAAGATAAATGTCTGTCGGTAAAATAAACGGTCCGGTTTAAAGTAATTTTTTTCCAATATTTTTCTTCCGCATGCTATTTGCGAAAATGAAGTGACTGAAAAATACGATTCGCGGCTATATTCGATAGGCATCGAATCTATTCAATTGATTAAATAACTGAGAAGATAGCACAAATTTTATTAAATATACTCTATGTGTGTGTGTGTGTGTGTGTGTGTGTGTGTGTGTGTGTGTGTGTGTGTGTGTGTGTGTGTGTGTATGTGTGTTTATTTGGATAATGAAAGTAATTGAAACTAATGGCTGTTCGACCATTATTTTATGAGATTAACATTTTAATGAGTGATTTTTTTTTTATATTAATGTATTCATATCTAATTTTTAGTCTTTTGTAATTTGTTATATCATACTGACTTTTAAACTCTAGCAATATTTTCCCATCCAAATGTCACATATAAACTTTAACGTTTACAACGTTTCTCCGAATATCTCCTCGATTGTGCGCCGATTCACTCTTATGACGCTATGCCGCGCGTTTATTTTATATTCCGGAAGTTTGCCGCGCCGCACGGCGCGCCGTTTGCGACTTCCCAAGAACTTGGATTGTCCGCGTTGTACATCTCATCGTTCCGGAAACTGCACCCTGCACGTGAAGGGTCAACATTACGCCGTGGATAAAAAGGAATTCGTTTCCATTCTCCGGATTTTTCTCGGAAAATTTCGGGAAAATTTTCAGGAGCGCTTTCTTGAATATTCTCTTCACAAACGGTCGTATCTTCATCTGATCTTTCGTTGTCGCCGTTGGATTCTTCTTTTCGTATCGCAACCGTTTCCGGCGGACTGGGATATTAGAAAAACAATTGAAAGTTGAAGGCCGTCTGGTTAAAGCAAGCCCCCCTTCCTTCGTGGAATCGCAATTGAACTGGTTTCACTCGACCGCGTAAAATTTTGGAGTATCTCCGAGTGCTGACTAGGGCATAATCTAATTTTGAAAGTTGCACGAAGTTGCGCTCGGCAAGGCAAACAAGAAACGGCGGAATAGTTCTCTCGCAAACCGATTTTTCCAGAATCAAGGAAGACACCCTCGAACTTCGGGGAAAGCCCCGGTGTAACATCCGGTGTTACGCGTAAAATCCTTCGTTTCGTTTCCCTGGAAACTATAGTTTCGACAGGCAATAACGTTTGTTTTTGTTCGATAGCGTACAATTGAAGAAAAATCACATTATCACTGATACGCCTGCGAGAGTTTGCTTAGTTTGAACATTTTTCATTCGTTTATCAATATCCATCGAACGCGCAAAAAATTTCGACGATACGTCGCTTAGATGACATTTTTGTTACGGTTACAATGATATTTTATTTAAACACATAAACGATGGGTCTAGCTATGCTGCATAGTTCATTTCTAATTCATTAACGGTGGAATCTCGCTTCGTAACATTTACACATTTTCTCGGGAACCCCCCCAGACGCAAAGTTTCAACTGTATTTTCATCCGGTTTGGAAGCAGTTGTGGTTGCCTTTACTAGATCACGATGCTGTCGAGCTTCGCATTTACACAACGCACAAATACGGACATCCAAATACGTAATTCAAACCAAACAGGTCAGCCCTCGGGCAGTACTTCTGTTAATTCTATTATGCTGACGGCAGAGAAGCGTCAAAAAGCTCAAAGCGAGCTATGTATATTGAAAGCTAAATCAATTGTAATTACTTGTTTTAGCACAATGTATGAGGAAATATTTAATTTTATTATGTTGATGATTGTTTATTTTCCATGTTTTATAAAAATATGCAACTTTTCGCATATTTGTGTGAATATATTTTCATATTTCAAGATAATTAAATGCGTATCGAAAGTTCCTCTGCTTATGTAATTGGGTATTTAATTTTTTTCTTTTGAATCAACGTTCCGACGAATCAGGAATGTTAGATTAGGTATACTTCATTTTAAATGAAACGTATCGAGTCCGTCGTGCGAGATTTCACGAAAGATACTTAAATCGACGTTAATTAGAGTAAAACGCTTTTTTCGATCGGATTTCGGTCGAGCTTACGCGCAGCCAATGACCGGCTAAACGTGTACAGAGCTTCATCAAACGCTGGACCGATCAAAGGCCGCGAAGTCTCTGGTGGATACCTCTCGTTTGTTCGATTCGAGGACACACCATTATCTCCCGCTCCTCTTATTAACGAGCTTCATGGTATCGGGACGACCGTTCCATTATTCCGAAACGATGCTCTCGTGATGGCAGCGCGACGAGGGATTTTACGAGACAAGGGACGAAAACCGTCCGCGGTGCACAATATCGGGTTTGTCCGACGTGTTTACGGATTCGTGCATAATGTGCATCCCAACACACCGCACGCCGCATATGCGACCGCGTACTTGTCCTCGAATAGTATCGGAAGCTCGGTCACTGTCGATACGCCTTTCATAAAGTCATTATCCCTGGCAGAGAAAGAGAGGAGGTTCGATGGCAGGGGCAAAAAGGGAGAGAGAGAGAGAGAGAGAGAGAGAGAGAGAGAGAGAACGCGGTAACGCACACTGCTAGCTATCGATTATGCATCCCAGTCATTGTCGATGTACTTTCCAATATTGCATTCTATCTCTCCTCGCACTATGTCGCTATTATGTTTATTAAGCGCGACTGGCATACAGTGCATTATGGCGTACATATCAGCTCAATCAGGGTCTCTTAATATTCTACATAACGCAAGTCACATTATATAAAAAAAAATAGCGTTGTCGTGAGCAAATTCTTGCTATTCCGTTACATTCTGATATTTTTTATTTATCGTATCTTTTATTTCGGAAAGCGAATGTATGTCTATATAATCTGAAATCAATTTTGTCAACGACTCCATCTTCTATAATCAAAAAAATAGATCTTAAGAGCTTTTTATTGCATTTATCCAGCATCTAATATCAATCGTTTTATATGCACGTTAAATCGATATATGAGGGAACGTAGGTTTCACCGCCATAAGTCATATTGATACTCCGTGCCCCGAAATCTGATATTAAAAAGATCAAAGCCGCAGTCGTTCTCCGGGCACATGCACATTTACCCCGCTCGCTTTGCTACGGTATTTGCAGTCGAGATGTCGGTATTATATGCATCGTCTTTATGCGCACGTCGGCGCGACTTCTCGCAGAATTGCGTATGGGACCGTAGTTTGCCGTCAGCTTTATATTCCAACACACGCGAATGGCTTTTCGCATTTGTTTGTACATTCATTACCTCGAGCTAGAATACTTGGTGTCGAGTGAAGTGTACTTCATTAGACAGATCACCCTATCGAGATGATTTTGCGCGGAATGAATTAACGAGAGATGAGTCCATCTAATCGAACAAAATTAAATATCTCTGTAAATCATAAAATTAATGAACGTAAAATCCAGATTTCGAAGCTTGACTGCGATGAGATATATTTCAACATTATTACGCCTCTGTGATTTATATCTTTATTCGCTTATCTTCTTTTATTGATTTCATTGAGCTCATCAGTCTGCATGAAGCTCGGGATTAGAATAGACATTGAAGAATAACAATTAGAAGAATATGACATATTAAGAATTAACGGTTGAATTTCAGCTATCTGGCTCTTTATCAATTTAAATCATTCATTATCGTGCTTTCGCATCAATCTAGCGCATTGGAATAATTATAACACGTTGACATTTACAATTCTAGATTTTATCAATAACAGATGGCAAATTTCTTTTAAACATACTAATTATCGCGAGGATTATCTAATCTAATCAAGTAGTCTTATCAGATCTAACCAAGTTGAATTGTAGCGCAATTAAATTGGCTCAAAGAGAGTACTCGTACACATTCGTTGCCAAAGCCTTTTATGTCAGAGTGAAAGCACTCATTGATCTTTTGATGAAATCAATACGACAATTTTATACGAATAATAATATAATATTGCACGATGGACATGATGATGATGAGCTTTGTCGACTTTCAATTGCGCTTCGAGTTTACGGGTAGATTTGCGTCGTGTCGACATCACGCACGCCCTAAGGGTTAAATTGCCATATATGCAACGCGGCTGTGCGCGTTATGCAATGCTATCTTTAGTACCGTATGTGCGATCGCTAATCGTGATTTCGAGGCGTCGGCGCGCGTTTATATATCTCCATGTAACTGCATGTTCATTTATTATGCGGTGCCGCGCGCTGCTCTTTCGTCGATGTAAATTATTGAATGATATCGCAACGTGCAATTTCAAGTTAATGTACTGAGCAGGAGGAAGTAAAAAGTTTTTAATTTTTAAACACCATATTTACATCCGTGAAAGATGCATGCCATATCACAGACATGTTAATCATAGACTATTATATTCGCAGGTTTTATATATATTTTGTGTGTGTGTGTGTGTGTGTGTGTGTGTTTTGTGTGTGTATGTTTATTTTATTTAATATTATATTATTTAATAAATTCGTTAATGAGATATTCCATTAGTTTAAGGTTTGCGGTAATGCAAGGATAAATATTAAAAAAAAATAATTATTGCTATTAGGTATAGCGTTGTGTAATGTGTGTCAATACCAGAGCGTAAAAATGCTCAAGTTCAAAGGATAACGATGGGATCTATGGAGCAAATATTAATGCGTTTAGATCGCATTGGCGTCTGTGGCATCTGTGCGCGCGTGTCGACACGGGTGTTGTCGTCGACGGGATTAAGTTAAGCCGTTGTCAGACGATACGACGTCCCGGCTCTACCCGTAAAGTCGCTCGGATACGGATGAAAATACGCTGTATTATTGATACGCGCGGCAAGGTAAACACTTTCCGAGCGATACGTGTCTCTGCGTGGAAGTCGTGGCAAAAAGCTCTCGAAGGAGGTGAACCGTGCGGCGGAACGCCGGGCTCTCTCTCTCTCTCGCTATATTTACAGTCGAGATGCAGATATCCGTGTGCAAATATGCATCTTTTCTCCACGCGTAGAAACACAGATATACGGATATAATTCCGACCTGAATTTTAATAACAGATCTCTTTCGGTGACATTTAATGTCAATTTTTTTTCTTGGGGAAACAATATCTCTCTTGAGAGAAGCCAACAACGTTTGGCTTTTTTACTTACGTTTGTGTTTTACATTTTTGCGTATACATTTTTTTATATTCTCTTTATGTTTCATTTGATATCTTAGCAAATAATTAAACTTTGAGTGAAAACATTTTGAAAGAATAATTTCTACTTAAATTTAAATGAAGCTTCATCGTTTATTTGAGTGAAACTTTGCAAGAAAAACTTGGTTTTTAATTTTTTGTAAAAGAAACACACAAAGCGCTAATGACGCGTCGATACTTTTATTAAGAATTAATTCTGAATTTAATTAATTTATTTTTTATTCAAATACGATCCGAAATTATTATTACATGCATTTTTATTCTTTGTGGGCGTCGAAGCAGCGAATACGCTTCTTCGAAATATAACAAAAGTTATGAAATATTATTTAAAAGTTGAGCACAGTATCACAGTTCGAGACAGTATCTATTTGCTTCTTTCATTTCGCGATTTTGTGATAGCTATCGATAGATATAAAAAATTGAATATTTTTATATTTTTGCCTGTTATTTTTTTGAAATAGATTCACAGTATTATATATTGAGTGCAATGAAAAATATTACCTTTTGAATTCTATCGAACTATATAATCTACTTGGACTCGCGATTAAGTCTGAAATAAATATCTGTGATTTTATAAGATCCATATATGTATGAGTAATAGTAAGACATAAGATATGTATCTGTATAAAATGATGACGTCAGTAATTTATATTTAGAAAGTAGATTATCCTGAAAAGAATCGACTTCCTTCGTCGATTTTATTATGGCGGAACGAAAGTATCAAGTGACTTATGTCGCTTTCGCAAAGAACGGAAGAGGAAAATTATCGCACCTCCTCCCATTCGTGGTAAGACTTTTTATCTCGTGGCAAATCGCCTGAACGCCTCAACAGAGTCGCTCTGTCTACACACCAATGAGCACACTCCAAGTCTAATCGCGTTGGAAGCCAGCCTCCGGCGTGTATTTTTCCCTAACTTCGTTACGGCCGCGGTTATTTGCTCGCGCCTGTTTGTGCATTCGTTACATCGGTTTGCGTGCCGCTGCCGACTCCCTCCGACTTTTGACTTCGTTAGTTCGAGTTATGATTCGGAATCGCCGCAGGTGCGATTACGCCGCCGCATGTAACATCGGCGTGGTCGATAGAAGATAAGTAAGCGGACGTTACTGCGTAGAGCACGCCATGTTAATGTTCAGTTTTTTTCAACTCATTTAAACATCATTTACTTTACGTGTAGCTTGCTTTATTTTAATTTACATCGAATTACACGAACGACTGTGAAATATTACTCGTAAATGTTGCAATATTTTCTTTTTTCATTAACGTCTCACGATCGTCTTATGTTATAATTATTAATTTCATCGTTGGAGAACGATGGTATATAAATGCTAAATATTTTGGTATCTTTTTTTCTCTTTGAAAAAATTACAACAATTCTTATACAAAAATTCCTTTTTGTATCTCGTATAGATATAGATTACAAAAAATGGCCAGTGGGCCATGGGCAATGTTAATTTTCGGCATTTCGAAAGCTAATTAATCCTGCGATTAATCAGTGATGGTCGCAGGTCAGGTAAACATTACCTAACGCGCGACTGAAACGTTATCTTCGAATCTGGCATTCGAGGTAATTGTCGCTGTTCCGGTCAAAAGTCAAGCCAAAGTGCCTCAAAGCCGAAGCGTGTTTGCGCGTAACCCGAGGCGAATGAAGGTAGCTAACTCTCCCGAAAGGGATGGTAACGATGGTGATGGCGGAGGCGACGGCCGAAAACCGCGTGAGCGGCGCGGCTCGAGTCGTATTTACAGTCGAGATGCAGATACCCATCACCCGCGTGCAAACATGCACGTGTGTGTGTGTGTGCGCTGTGTGCGCTATGTGCAAGCCGACGGGCGTGCCATTGCCGACGTTGCACACCCCGACGACTTCGAATCGCGGGCTGCGGCGGGCGCCCATTGCAGACGGCGGTGGTGTACTTTTCCTAACGTCATTATCTTCGCCCGAGGGATCATCGTACGGGTATTCGTTACCGTCGGTTTCGCGTATGCACGCGCGCGTGCATTTCGCTCCCGTTCTTTCTCTATGCCGTGTACACATCGTCGTCGTCGTCGTCGTCGTCGTCGCCGTCGCCGTAGCCGCCACGGATTTTCTCGTCAGTATGCTAACGCATTCCGCCGGTCGGGCGGATGAATAAAAAGAGCGAGGGCGTGAGGGAGAGGGAAAAAAAACAAAAGAAAACGAACGAAACGAGAGGAAAAGGGCGGTGGGAAAAAATGGCCGAATCGAAACAGCCCGCGGCACACTGATGCCTGTGTCTCTCTCTCTCTTTCTCTCTCTCTCTCTCTCTCTCTCTCTCTCGTCATTGTGCTTCTCGCGTTATACATAATACATGCGCGCGGGTAATATTAGTACGGCGAACGCGCGACGACTCTTTTGACGGGACGTCGTTACCGGCGCTTCGCTCCTCCGGAGCTTTCGCATTTTCTTCCCTTCCTCCGCCGCGGCAGCATCCATTACCTTTTTAATGGCCCTCGTTCGCTTTTGCTCTGCGCGCCGGAGTATTAATTTTCTTGTCGCTCCTCGCCGGGTGATCTCACCGCACGAGATTCGCGCGGTAGCTCCTCTCCTTTCTTCTCCTCCCTGCTTATCTCTGTCTCGCCCTCTCTGCTTCTCTTTTCTTAAATCATAATTTACATGCAGACGCGCCTTGCTTGCGCGTCGGCGCACGGCCATGACGTTCATCGCGAGTAGCCACTCGTATCTTGGTTTTATAACTTAGCACTACGCTTTGATGCGTGATATCCTGTAAACTACGATTATCATTTTTCTAATTAAGAGCTTTGGCCGATAGATCGATAGTGGAGAGAACAGTCGGATCGTTTTAATATCAATAGAAACTTAATTCATGGCTCAGTCATAATCAATCCCAATATAGTGTTGAGTTAAGCACTGTTCCATTCTATTCAATTCTATCTTTGTTCGTTCGACGAATGCGCCATGACTTAACTATACCAAGTAATGATCCAGCCGCAGGAAACGCGTGATCGATCGACACTTGATGCGTGTGTGCGCCTCATTAACGAATTGTAATATTGCTTCTGCGAAATCTAGAAGGTAGACGCGCGTATCGTAACTCCGCCAAATGATCAATTAGAATTGCTTCAAGGATACCGATGCTGCATTCGGTGGGGAGAGAGGGGAGGGCAGAAGGGGGAGGAAAGAATGTATCATCGTTTCGTTATTCGGTCGCGCATTCGTCTCGCGTTCTCGTGAAATGTATTCTCGCGCGTTCCGATATCGTTGAAGTCCTCTAACGAGCGATGTCGAACGCATTAAAGGGTTCATCCGATTTAACCAAGCCACATATTGCACGAAATTTACATCCACTCTGCCGCTACGGATTACATAATGCTTCCTCTTGCATTTTTCATGAGCCATACGTGTTAAACGTCATAGATGAATGGAAATGTGATTTTTAGAAAACTATCAGCTTATTTATAGCATATAGTCTTTTTCTTCGATATATCGATTGTGCAAAATCCTTTTGAACTGCAAGTGGAAACTCGAATAATATTGCAATAAGCAATTTGAATAAAGCGATAGAAATTGTGCTATTAACTATAATTTTTATTCGAATTCGAATATATATATTGGAATATTGTTTTAGCAATAAAAAATATATAAAATATGAAAAAGTAAAAAAATTATCGGAAATATTTTAATAAATGTAAAGTTGTGTACGCACCGGTGAATCGTACTCGTATTTTTCCTATTTTCGAAATAAAAAGTTTATAATAAAAAAAGTAATATTTGTGTCTTTTCTAGAGAATGAATTTAAAATCCTTTATACCGCATCTCGACTCGATTATTTTTATCGTTTCAGTGATTTATTGCATGTGATGTGTCTTGCGCGTGAGACGCAATTTCTCTCCCGACGGATTTAGCAAGAGCATCGTTGCCCGCGCGTTTCATAAATTCACTCTTGCATGCTCGGCTTATAAAACCAAACTCGGAGATCCCGAAATTTTTCGGCCGTATCATTACGGCCGACACTTTTGACGGATTCGCGGACCGTGCGCATAATTTAATAATTGGTCCCGATTTTCCCGCTTTCCGCTGCGGTAACTGCTCTGTTTTTGTAATATCTGACGTTTTCGCAAATCGAGCGACTTCGACAAACAAAGGCGACGGAATTTGCGCATACTTATGGACAATAGAGGGATTCGCGGATCGCGAAAGATTTCATCTCGCTCCGCTATATTATTATTCCATCTTCCCCGCTCTGTCTGCCGCCTCCTTGCTCGGAACTATGTCGAGAGATCGAGAGTGAGCCGGGCTTTCGCTCGGGAGTAATTAAACGAAGCGCGCGTTGCGCCTTTAAAGACTTTGAAAACTCGCGCCGTAAATTACGCGTGCCGACGCTCACGTCGGCCTCGGGCTGCTGCCTTTGCCCGTTTGCTGACGAAGAAAAACGAGGCGCAAATATTAAGCACGAACCGCACGATTGTCTGACGTACAGAGTGTTTCAAAACTATCGGACGCATCAGACATCATCAAATACCAAAGATATTTCAATCTCTATTAAGCTGGAATCCCCACTATCGCGAATCGAATTCGTACCCATCAAAAAATTTAGTGTTATTTATGTGCTTGTTGCTCTAGTCCGAATTTATTAATTAATTGCTCTATTGCCCAATTTTTTTGCTCCAATCGATTCGGTAAAAACAATGTCTGTGGTAGCACAAGAATAAAGTTAGCACAGCCACGAAAAAAAATCAAGAAATTAAAAAAATGGATACAAATTTTTCTAGCGCTATTTTTTGCTAATTAGTTGCTCTATTTTTTATTATTTGATATCGAATTTCTGACATACATACATATGATGGAGTAACAAATTCGCAACAAATTCTGGTGTATTTATTTTTTTGATACGATACGCTTCATATATTTTATTACGGGGGTTCAGCTTAACGGCAAGCTGACCTTCAACTTTGAACTTTTGCTAAATGGCTGAAGTAAATTCAGACCAGAGCAATAAATTAATAACATAAATAGCACTAAATTTTTTGATGGATACTAAGTCGATTTGCGATGATGGGGATTGCAGCTTAGAGTTGATATTTTAATAACTCGATGACGAACATAAAAACAATTTTTCCATTATAAAAATTTTACGGCGAATTTAATCATAAATAAAATAAAAAATTATTGGAAATATTTTAATAAATGTAAAGTTACGCACCGGTGAACCATATGGTGAACCGTAATCGTATTTTTTTCTATTTACGAAATAAAAAGTTTATGATAAAAAGAGTAATATTTTTATCTCTTATAGAGAATAAATCTAAAATCCTTTATACCGCATCTCGACTCGATAAATATAGCGGGAAAGAAATTGAAAATTATTCTTTAATATTGAACTATTGTTTATGACCATTTTAACAAAGTTTTTATTTATTTTAATGAACAGAGAAATATTGAAAAAAATATCGACGAAATGGCCAGTATGGCGCATGGGCTTTTCTGGTAATGATTCTTTGACCCTTTCAATGTGCCGCCGTTTATCGGAGTTATTGCCGGCTGACGTCCGCATTCCCTCGCGCGATCCCGTTCCTTCTTTCCGGCGGCCATCGGAAAGTAATGCATCAGGATAATCTGTTTCTTCACGTTGGGATATACGATCTCAAAGGGTTAAATGGGACTCCGGGATTTCTAAAGTCGAAGGAGCCGTTATGAGACAGCCGGAACGCGCCGCGTTTGACTTCCGGTGATACATCGCGGCGTCTTTCATTTGACTCAATATTACTCGGCAAGATGGACGGGAAGGAACCTGTTCTCGGTGTACGCTTTCATACGAATTACGGAAAATACATAAATCCGTCTTGATAAAAAAGGATTAATGTAATTTTATTTACGCTGGGACGTGAACCGATAATTTTAATGGATATGAAACGAATCGTGAAGATCATTTATTTATATTTCCACGTAGAAATTTCTAGATATTAAGACTTTCAACGTAATCATAGTGCGAATAGTAATTTCGCCTCCTGGATATTATAAGCTAGCTAGAGAGTCAGCCATTCCGCGTTTAACACACCTTCGCCCTACATTAAATGACGTGTGCACCTTCAACCTACACACCGCCGTTACGCGGAAAATGGCGACGTATATTTCGCAGCGACGCGTTTAATGCTCGCTTATCCTGTGACTTTTGCCCGCCGCTGAAATTCTACAGTAATTACGAATACGATATTCGTTGCGTGCGACGATGAAATTTCTCACGCGGCGTTTCCATTAAACTCCTCCTCGAAATTGACGTTATTATTGCTGCAAGTCGCTCGCTATATTCATTACACAAACAAACGAACAAGATGAGAGATTAAAATGTATCACGATAAATAGCTCTAATTAACATCGCTGTCAAAGATATATCATAAATTCTGAGTCATAATTCGCGTCGCTTTGTGAAATTCCCACAACGTTACCATTTTCCACTTTTGTTTATTACGATATATTTCCCACCGCTTATTTTATAAAGCATATCAATTTTTATTTTGCAAATTTCATAGTAAATATGCGGACAGTCGGGAATTGGAAGCGGGATTTGTTTATTTTTTTTTTTTTTTTTTTTTTTTTTTAAAGCACGTGTCGAGAATGAAGGAAAATTTTAAATAGGGGAGCTTTAGCGGCATAATTATAAGCTTCTTGTACCGATTTCGTGGCAGTTGCGCCGCACGGAATAATCAGATAAATTTCAGTCTCGTGGTTCGGAAAGTGCGATACGCACGTTTGATGCACACAGCAAGTGCGCCGAGAGTACGCGGATGGAGTTTATGTACGTTTTAATGCAGTTAACGGCGTAATCGCCGCATCGCGGTGTTAACGCAACACGGCGCTGTCATTACACGGCGATTTTAATCGTTGGAGCGTTTCAACTTCGAAAGTCAATTACATCGATATCGAAGCGGCTTTGATCGCGCAATTCACCACCCCCGTGTAATTACAGATACGGCAGACAAAGCGTCGGGACATGGAATACGACTGGCTCGTTTTCATTAAAAGCCGAACGACGACAACGGGAAAGATCCAGCCAGCAGTCGATCTCGCTTCCTAATGTCGTAAATCTGTCTACGATTGTCGGAGGTCGTGAGCTATATGCGTCCGTCTGAGGAATTTTTCATTCCGCCGAGCGTCTGTCGATAACAAAACTTCCCCGTATAATTCCGACGACGATACTGAATCTCTCGATTGTCGAGTACGTTAATTTCCGCTATTGAGGCTCGCACAAACGAAACGATTCCGTCACTGGGGACTTTGTATGTACGTATTATAGAATCCCGCGATATCCTTAAAGTTTGCAACAATTCAATGGGATACGCGATATATAATAACGCATATATCGATACTGATATTCTTAGAGCATGAAATAAAATCGAATATCAATTTATTATGTCTCAGGGCAAGACAGGTACGTCGAAGTGCACTTTAAGCGAGCGCAACGTGGAGCACAACTGCGCTATACTTTACCATGCCGTCGTTTCTTTATGACCCTTTATCAATATCTCGCCGTCATGGCGAGACGTCGTTCTTGTAATTACCTCTTCTTGCCTCGCGACGATGTCGCGTAGGGATAACGCGGAAAAAAAATCTCTCTCCCCCCTCCCCATCGTGCTTTTTTTTTCTTTTGAAAAAAATTTCTCGCCCGTCGTATCTGCTTTGCCGGCATAATCGGGCGACGGCTTTGACGAATCAATCAGTCGGCCGCGTCAGGTTCTGCAATTCAAATGAGAATTTTCCATGGGCTCGCATACGCGCTCGGCTCGCCACGCGCACGGGGCCTTTAACTCGCGTCGTGCACTGCGTTCGATAAAGCGGGACTGCATCTACCTGGGCAGCGTTATTATGGGATGAGTCCGCATATCCACCGCCGTCGCTCTAAAAGCCTCGGTCCGTACTATTACCCCTCCCCCCGTGCTTTTAACCGCATCACGCGGCTCCGGTATCGTCGATAATCTTGCTAACGCCGGAAGAAATTTTAGAAAATCATACACGGTGCCCAATACGACGATCCGTATGTGGTTGCAACATTTTTTATCTGATTGCCTGATAATGTGGCCAATAACTGGCGAGCATTAAATTTTTACACGAATATGATCGCATAAGGGAATGGTTACTTACCATTAGTGTGTTATATACGCATATATGAAAGGTTTAATGAATTTTGTATAAAATGTACGCCAGCTTTTATACATATAAAAAATTAACACGATTAATTCAATGTATCTCTAATGGAAGATATTTGTTCAATTTGTTGCACAACTAATTAAAAATATTTAAAGACATATCATTAATTAGAAATGATACATCGAAGACATTTAATAAGAGTTTGGGATTATTTTCTTCTTAGCGAAATTTTTACAAATTTCTCGATTGTTTTGCTTTGCTGTCGTGTATATACATATGTTGTTGATGTAAATCTCGTAAGATAGTTTCGATATTAGATTGTCGAAAAGTAATCCCTAGAAGCGTAAGACCAGTGCCAGGACTTAGCTTCGGGCATAGTAATCTTAGCCACTTTGCTACTCGGTATCACGTATAGGTTCGAGTTACAGCGGATTGCACTACACTTTTCGCGATACTCGTTATCTTACCCTAGAACCCAGAACGACGTAGCGTGGCTGATCGGTTGAAATATCGCCTGAATTGAAGTAGATAGTACGTACACTCACTCGAAATATCTCTTACCCAAGGCACGTAGGTGAAATAATATTACACACAAGTTCGTGTAACGTATGAACTTTTATATCTCTTTATTTACAATAAG
Organism: Pogonomyrmex barbatus; assembly: GCF_055798465.1. Lineage (NCBI taxonomy): Eukaryota > Metazoa > Arthropoda > Insecta > Hymenoptera > Formicidae > Pogonomyrmex > Pogonomyrmex barbatus. Next base: position 4,731,264 of record NW_028297112.1, on the reverse strand, counting down.
AGAAAAAGAAAAAAGAAAAAAATATCATAATTACGATTTTTATAAAATAATACAAATAATAGTTGAACATTAGAAGATAATAATGCCAAATAAATATGTGAACGATCATCATTTAAACTGCGTGGAGCTGCATCGAATGTTGTATGTATCGTAAAGTGTAGTACTCAGTGTGGTACACGAACTTCAGAATTTTACTCACGAGTAGAAAATTATACTATATTTCAATTGGTACGCTTGATAAGTGATCCGAACATTTCGCCTGAGTCAGTCTACGAAAACACGGAAAACGCGTGAATCGGTAGGGCAGAGTCGCAACATTGGGGAAAGCAATGCGCTCGTTTGGTGCATCCCAAATGCGACGCGGACGCTTCCACGAGGTGGGCGTTACGCCACGTACGACGAAATTTATGGTGTAAGCTCCTTCGAATCGACGTGCGCTTTGCTGAAATTCTCGAGTGATCAGTGTGTAGGAAGTTCGTAGGATATTCTGAATTCCTAATGCAATTCACGTAGAGACTAGAGCGCCTGTGGGAAATGTACCCGCGACATGTATACACGAATGTATATGTGTATGTGCATTTGCGCACACGTCTTCGTCGTTGTGTTGCACGCGTGTGTACGTGCGTGTGTGTCGACAAAGATCGCGCAAACCCGGTACCCGGTACCCGTACGAAAGTTTCGCCGCAAGAAGGTTATAAAGCGGGCAATAATCATCCTGGGGCGAGCGGAAATTCAGGGCCGTGCGGCAAAAAAGTTAACCAGCTTTGAGTCGAGTTTCTCCGCTCGTTACGATTCCATGTCATACGTCTTCCCTGGATAACGTCGCGCAGTTTCCGGATGAAATAAGTGGAATCATCCTGTTCGGGAGCCGAGGGTTCCTCCCGGTCGTTCGATGCTCTGGATAAAACGGAAGCTCTTTGCGCGCTTTCCGCCGTGTCTGTTAAGAGCGTCGCCGAGAAATAGGTGCAGATATTCGAGGAATTTTTTTGTGCGCCACTCTCTCTCTCTCTCTCTCTCTCTTTTTCTTTCTGAGAGAGGAAATCTCGGCAATGCGCGACGACGACGCGAAGATGGGCTCACAGGCCGTTAATTATACAGAGGTCGGGAACAATTTTGTCGACCATGGTTCCGCGGGCTCCCACAGAGTCATTACAAGTTTGTAACGATGCACTTTTTCCAATTATAAAGTCGTCTAGAGGCTGCGAAGGGAAAACAGCATATTTTTCCATGAAATAGAGCATAGTTAATTTTTCCTAATTAAATGACTTTTTTTTAGATACACAATACACGATAGTAATTATTTAAATCGAAATATGATTTTATTTCATTTATCATAATCATAAATTCCAAGTTGTGAATTAAATTAGGATGACAATACAGAATATATCACACGAAAATTGTCTGAGAGTGAAATAACGCAAAAATATAAAATTGTACATAGCTCGATTCTACTATTACAAATTGAATGATTTTTGAAAAAAAAAAAAAAAACATATATATTTTTTTTACTACTATATATTTTTTTTACTAAAAAACGCGTGGAGAGAAATATATTTCGCGAGGGGGTAATCCCGTCATATTTATCAGTCGTCCATAAATAAGGCATATTGAAGTTTTTTCGGCGCCCGGTCGTCGTGAGAACACGAGTCGCGTTCGCGTGGTGCGTGTAAATAACGGCGAATTTGTAAAACTGCCGATCCATTTGCGCGGCACTCGAGCGTGCCGAAGTCGCCGCCAACCTAATACTTCCTTAGAACTACGTTACGTCGCGTCGCACGGCGTCGATAGCTTTCGGCCGGCTAGTAACTGCCGACGACGACGACGATGACGACGACGACGACGGCGACGATGGGGATAAAAGCAAAAAGGACCGTCGGCGGTGCGCGCTCACGTCTCTCCGAGAGCGAATATAAAGCGAAAGCACTCAGTGCGTTTCCTGTCGGGGCCTCTTCACATCGCTGGGGACGCAGCCGAGATCCATAGATCCCCCCCATTTTCGACCCCCTCCTATCCATAACGCTCACGCACGTTTTCTACGCAAAGGATGATGTATTCATCTAGGTGCCGTTTGAAAAGTCTTTAAAACTTAATGTAAAGCTCTAACTCCCAGTGTTGTGCCGACTAAGGGATTAAGGCTGGAAAGGATTTGAGAGAGGGGTAAGAGAGAGCCACTGTAGAGAGAAATACTTCGGGTACTATTCCACGCGGTAGGGTTTGCATTAAACGAGCAGCGGTGAATATACCAGTCCGGAAAAAAAAAAGAAGGGAAAAATATAAAGCCCATGGTGGCTGTAAAGCTGGAGATGGGACGCTGCTATTGCTATCACCACTGTTTTAGAAGGGTGCGATCGAAGGCGGGAAGGACGAAGATGAGGGCGCTATGAATGGGCGATGAGTAGAAAATTCGAGAGAGAGAGAGAGAGAGAGAGAGAGAGAGAGAGAGAGAGAGAGAGAGAGAGAGAGAGAGAGAGAGAGAGAGAGAGAGAGAGAGAGAGAGAGAGAGAGAGAGAGAGAGAGAGAGAGAGAGAGAGAGAGAGAGAGAGAGAGAGAGAGAGAGAGAGAGAGAGAGAGAGAAACGAAGCAGGGTTGAAATGAAAATTAAGGGGTTCACGCGGGGAAACAGCGGTGAGGAGAAATCCGGCAGATTACGAGAGAATCGGTTTTTTCGGATATTAACCTAGGCACGCGTGCCATCGACACGTATATACACATCCACTCATGGGATGAATTATTTTTTTTTACCGTACGGAGCATATAGGATGTTTCATGTGAAAAGACTGGTTGACATGTTTAATAAAAAAATACTAGGGGCTGAAAAAATATCGTAAAAAAAAAATCTTCTACCTAGATTAAACTAGGTTTGATCGCATCACAATATTTCTGGAATAGAACACCAATGTTATTTACAAATAGGTGAGAAAAAATTGGGAAAAATTGATATTTCACAAAAAGATGATTTTTTTAGGCTTTTAGGGATTTATCAAGTTTTTTTCCTTGTTTGTACATTTTTACTGTATTGACGATCTTTTATCGATCTCTATTAAGTTCATTATTTTACTAAATTTTCTATATAAAAGGCTTCCTTTTTTCCCATTATACTTTCTGTACTTTTTCTGTACTTTTGGACAAGTAGTTAATTCTTCTATCTTCAAACTATAAAATAATATTGGTTGTTTTTTATATTAAAGTACTGATATAATGATTCTAAAATCAAAATTTATTTCCTCGATATCTCGATAATTTTCTTGTATCTTTAAAAATTTGTTATAAAGTTGATTTGCTATATTTTGTATAAAGCACTCTGTGCTTTTATTAACATTTTCTCGCGCGACGTTTTCTTAAAGAGCACAGATCCATTCAAAATTGCGGTTATTTACTTCCAAAAGCTGATAATTATTCCGTCAATAACGTACTACCTGTTGCTAAATTTGGCAAAAGTGTCTCGCTAGGGGGTTACGAGGTAGACGCGGTAAGAGGCGAATTACCGGATAAATCCAGCGCGTCGTGCAGGACCAACGACACCGTGGTGAAACGTAACTTTTATTCCCCGTCCGACCGATCCTGGATAGGAGGCTAATCCGATCCTTAGAATCTTGCTCGAGAGAGAGTCTCCCTGAGTTGTTCGAGGAAAGAAAAACGAGCGTAATCAGAGAATCGGGCGTTAAGGAGGAGAGCGGCGAGAGGAGGAGAGATTGAAACGCGCGATTTTCCAGCATCTGGGTCAGATTCGTGCTTTGCGACATTTGCGAGCGGACGAGTGCCGAGATCGGGATCGAAGAAAACGGGAAAAGAAGGGCGGGAGCGATAAGGGGCGAGGGAGGGAGGGATGTAAAAAGGACGGATCCATCTCCGCGTGGATTCTGATATCGAGCCCCCGTTGCATGGTACCATGGTGTATATAAGCCGATTACGTCCGGCTTTCGCATTCCGGCGCACGACGCAATTCCCTCGTTCTCTGTTTCGTATTAATGCGTAAAACGGCATTTACCGGGAGAGAATGGCAGGAACGAAGAGGAGAGATCGAGGATGAGAAAGAGAGAGAGACAGAGTGAGAGAGAGAGAGAGAGAGAGAGAGAGAGAGAGAGAGAGAGAGAGAGAGAGAGAGAGAGAGAGAGAGAGAGATAGAAAAAGAGAGAGAGCGATCCCAGCGTGCAGGCTACTTATTAAATGAGCGCACTCGATTGCTCGGCGACGAAATCCCGCTGTCGTGTGCTGGTTCATATCTCTACGCTTACGTTACACCCCCGCTACCATTGCGCCCCTATACATATACGGCGCTGTTCTAGCTATCTGCGCCTAAATCTTTTGTTCACGGAAACACACCAGATACGTTCGTCCGCGGCTTTTGTTCCGGAAACGCGCGCGTGTCTGCCATAGTTTGGATGTTTTATTTGCCACCTCGGGGAAGAAGTCACTGTGCGCAACTCTCGGGGAAACAGCATCCCCGTTTACCCGGCAGAAATTTCGTTCTCTCGTAATATGTACCCGACGCCATTCGGTTTCCATCCCCATCGATCGTTCTCGGTGATATGTTCGTCGTACTTAATGCGACGATTTTAGTCCCGGATGAGTAATAACATGGAACATAATGGCTCCGTGAGATATCTTACGACATCAAATCAGTGAGATTAATCTTCTATCGCTTTAGCTGTTATCGAAAAGAGTCGATCAGCAATACCGTAATGGAGCTCTCTGAACGGAAACGTACTTTATATGTCGTAAAAAAGTTCTGCATTTATCTTAAATTCCGAATTGAGCAAAAATACTTGTCTACATTACTTTGTGCTATCATCGTTCCAGTTTTAACTCGGTTTAATTCGGTAAGTAAATCGGGGATTGAAGACCGACATCTCGCGATAACGGCTCCGCGTTTTACGTGGCGCTGCTTTTGCTCATTACATTAGACGCGAGATCCGCGAGTCCGATCCTTTTCACGTCGAACGGATATGTTTTAAGATAAGACTTCAATCAATCTAAGACACACTTTTCTAAGGTGGACTTTTCCTCGATCAATCGCGTGTTCGCATTAATCCCCCGAATATATGAATCGACTTCCATTCGACTCGAGAAATAACGGAAAAACGGGTAACGCCCGTAACAATATCGGTCACGATAAAACCATAGATGCACTTTCCAAAGGGCATTCTTTTCTTTTTTTTTACATCTGCGATGCTCGAATATGCATCGCGGCGCATCGGACTATCGAGAAGCACGATGTCAGATCGAGTGCCGCTCGTAAAATTGCGGAGTTTATCGATCGGACCGTTGCGAGAAAAATATGCATTCGTGCGCGCTGCGGGCAAACTGCAGTCGACGTTCCCACCTGTGTGTGCACGTGTGCACGTGTGTATGCGTGTGCGTGTGTGTTTTTGCGTGTGTGGTGTATATGAATGCGCTTACACCGAGTGTATTCTCCATTATTAATACGCAGTCATATGGACGATTAAACGCGGGCTTTGCCCCCCGGTCCCGGGGCCGATAATTATTTGCGGCATAGTTCGCGTTGGCCCGATTTCGAAAACCACAGCCAACCGCGATTTGTGCCGATCGCAGTCGACAAAATCATTTCGTCGAGTCATCATCTCCGCGTGTTCCTCCCTTTACTTGCCGTTTCGCTTTCCGGTCGTTTGCGCGATTTCGACGCGGCTCGTTCACCGCGCTGACGAGTTTTCCGGGGCGAGAAACTGCGAATCGGTCGCCATTGTCGCCGTTTATTTGACCGGTTAATCGCGACAGCTGTATACACACAAACCGAGCGCGGCGAAGCGTCGAAAAACGAACGGCGTTACACTTTATTGGATTTCTGTAATGACGGGCGCCGCTTGCCCGTGTAATTCGTTCGACGACCCAGATACTCCCTCGTACGCGCGACCCTGTTCGTTACATAAGCGAAGGCGACGGCTTGTCGTGTAAAAAACCACGTGAGTGAAACATCACTTAAGGCGACATGCTGTTGCTGTTCCTCCTGCTGGTGCTACTGCAACATGGTGCTTCTAATCGAAAGTGTCGTTCTCGAATAGGCGTTTATGAAATGGGAAATTATTTTTCTTCTCATTCAATTTTTGATTTGCAAACGCAGAATTAAGACAACAAGGAATAATAAATATTTTATAAAAAAAAATTTTTTTTTATAATTTTATGTTTTTTTAAAAAAATGAATGCAATACACTAGCAACTTATTTTTATATTATATGTTAAAAATTATAGTAATAACTTTGCTAAATTAAATTTGAGATATAAATAAACAATTTATTAAATTTTAAATAAGTTACAAAAATTGAGTAATATAGCGTTATTATCGTAGAAAAATAGGGTTTTCTTCATCACATCTTTGCAATATATTTCATATATAGAAAAAAAAAGAAATCAGCTATCTTAATGTCATAGCAGATTGAGAAGTATCTCAAGAGATACTTCTACGTTTCATCTTTTAACACTGATCTTATCGTGAATTGACGTGCACTTAGAGGAAAGAGAAACATAGAGAGAGAGAGAGAGAGAGAGAGAGAAAGAGAGAATGAGAGCACGGTATCGCTATCGTGTAGCATAGGGGCACCCTGGCATATATTAATGCCCCGACTGCGGAGTAAAACGAATGATTTGTTGGGGTGGCTTAAGCTTCGTTACTGTGGCTGCTTCAGGGTGGCAAATGGTGGTGCGGTACGGAAGCAACGAAGAGAATCTCGTGAAGGAGGGGAAGGCAAGCGAGACTAGGGCGTTATGGGATTGACCGAGAGAGAACATACGCGTGCAGGGGCGCCCTTGTGAAGCGAAGCTGCACGCTTTGAAGGGACAAGGATGGCGCGATATCTGGCCTCGAGGTTGGATGAAAGCGAGAGGGAAGAGGGCAAGAGGAGGAAAAGGTGAAGGAGGACGAGGGAGGGCCGCCGCGAGGGGGTTGCAGTCCCGTCTCATCTACTTGATTGCATCGCCCGGATTACAGCCGGGCTTTAACGCATCCCCCTCGGGACGCTCCTAGCGTGAAAACAAAAAGAGAAGCGGACGCGAGAGGAGCGTGAGTAAGAGAGAATGAGAGGAGGGTAGAAAGACGACCGCTTTCCTCGCTCTCTTACCCCTGCCCCGCGCTCGACACTGCGGCGGGTACTCAAGTGAAATTCCCTGAGAATAATTTTCACTTCTCTCCACTTCCTGGTGTCGTCTTCGCCCATTCCTCCTCTTTCTTGTTCCTTCGTTTCTCGTCCTTGTCGTTCTTTTTTCTCCTTCTGTTGCCGCTATCTCCCTCCCTGATATCTGGCGCTCGACGCTCGTCGTCTTCTTTTGAATCTCCGAGCTTCAACCTTTTCCTCGATAGTAAGCAGAATCAGCCGCATGCGAATCTTCATGAGCGATGCTAATATGCCACTCTCAAATGATCAGAGAGAAATAGAGAGAAGGAGCGTGGGAGATAGAGAGCGAGACTACTTCTCGTCTTCTATAGGGGTACGAATTCGAGCCGAATTGATTTTACACGTAATGAGCTTTCACGCTTTTAGGCGGCGCGACGGCCGCTTCAAAGCGAATCGTTCGTGCACGAGCTATAAAGCTGAATTCGATTAACTCTTCGGTACGTAGTTGCCAAAAATTTCGAATTAAGCTTAAGCAGATAAATCTATCTTTTGAACTTTACCATTTTCTATGCTCCATTTAATTTGATTCTTTCTTGAACCAATTGCCATAGTGTTTATTTATTCAAATCTTCGTTTGCAGTCTTCTGTCTAAACTAAATTTTTATCACACAGAAGAGAACGTAATTATTTAACTCGCAGATTATGAAAGTAAAAATGGGGATTTATGCGATATTAAAATTTTGCGCGTTGTCACGAGAAGCGAGGCCACCTTTATCGAAGATTCGTTCGTTTTATTCTGTACTCGCGACGCATTCCATTCGACATCGTATTGCGTTTCAACGACGCGCGTCGATCTCGCGCGCTGCTTCGACGTCGTCTCTTCGCTTTTTCTTGTTCTCTCTCTCTCTCTCTCTCTCTCTCTCTCTCTCTCTCGCTTTGCATCGGATTGGATCGGATAGGATGATTCCGGGTGCACGGAATGGAGTATACGTCTTGAGATGTCGTACGCGTGAGCAATAGCACGCGCGCGCGATTTCGCTCTCTCGCCGTCCTTTGAAGGATCGATCCTCGCGCGCTCGTGTCTGATTTGGCCTTATACCGAAAACTCGCGATAATAACTGACAGCGAATGCCTCTCGCTCCGATTTAATTAATTCTTCCTGTGATTTCTGTTTAGAAATTTGCTTGTATGGGGCATTAACGGACGACTCGCGCTCGCTTGCATCAGCTCGTCTCTTTTAAGATATAACGCGTGATTAATGTGAACGCGCGCGCGCGGGTATTAAATCCGATGAAACTTTGAAAGCCCGTTCCGGACGATATATCTTTGCCGATATTGCCAGACTGTGCGATATTTTCGCGAGAGGATCCGTGACCTCGTCCTGGGCGCGTTAAGGATCCTGGATCTCTCTCTCTCTCTCTCTCTCTCTCTCTCTCTCTGTGCGCCTCGCTGGCTCGTTCCGCAGATATAAACGTTTCAAACGGCGAGAATATCGCTAATCCTATTGTAGAGAATTTATGACGGTCTAATCGTCTAATGAATACTAAACGCCCTCTCGCCCGGCGGGGCTCTCGCGGCGAAGATTCGGCCGCGCTAATAATCTCATTAATTCGTTCGAGTTTCGCGTATCTCGCGCGTTTCTTGTTTGTATCCAGCGAGCAGCGGAGAAACGAACCCATAAATCCATCGAGAACTTTCTTTTCGCTGCAACAGCGCGTTTTGGTTTGAAGGGAATGTTTAAATTTATTGAACAGCATTGCGTGTTTGCTTTGTATCACGAAATGTTTTTGTTCCGCATTCCTGCACGTTTATAATACATGCGAAGGGTCGCATAAAGAACGTTGCTTTTATATCGTATCGCATTCTAAAATGCTCCGCTTCTCTAAAATTGGTCAAACGTTTTAATTTTTTCATTATTTTAACGGTGATCTAATTGCCAAAGTGTTTGCCAACGTTGCATATTAAAAAGTCATTATTAGCGGCGAGTCATTGCAAAAACTTTCACGAGAGGGAAAAAATGGACTCTCTTTCTCTCTCACCCCGACTGTTAAAAGTTACAGTCAGATATTGTAGGAAGCGTACACTGAATACGATCTCGAAAGAAAATGGAAACGTTCAGCCCCCAATTAGCGTTAACCGACGTAGGAGGGATTGTCGGACGTCCAGACTGCGTATTTGAATTTACGGTAACACGCGCCGCCGCATTCCCCTGCATCGTCCTTCCCACCCTCGCAGCCCTCTCGTCCCGAGTGAGGGGATCCTTATCAGCATTGCTCCCTCATCCCTCGGAGTCTGGGATCCCTGTTTCGCCGGCGGCGATGATTGGATCATTTTGCATAGCGCGACGTAGTCGGCGCTTGTCCAACAACGCCGTACATGCCGGCAATAACGCGCTGCCGTCTCGTTTACTGCCCTTTGAGTGGCTGTGAAAGGGCGAGGGTCGATCGTCATGAAGCGGGTTGCCACAACTGTGTGCAGCCTTTCTACCTTCGGACACTTCCACCAGCAGTCGCGAGGAGCCTTTCGGTCACCAGCCACGATTTACTCTTACGCTCGACACGAGCCACGCGGTCTCTCGCCTTCGTCAAAAATTAAGCGACGCGTCTCTCGTGTGAGAGATCCCATCGACTTTGTACTTCAGGGACTACAGCTTATTATAGTCAATTTATAAATTGCGTTACACTCGCGTCTGCAAGTGCCGATATATTATACAGCGTAAATTGCCGATTTACCAGTAACCAATTACTATAATTATTATTAAACATTATTAATTATTTCAATATTATTATAATAACTCGCGCTATGAATGTGTAAACGATTAACTTAGGCAATTAACTATATTTGTAATAAATAAATTATTAAAGATTTAATATACTGATATAAATAATTGTATATAGAATAAGGCAAATAAGTGTCAAGCAGTAAGAAAGACGCAAACGATATTTAAAAAGAATTTTTTAAATAAAAGACTTGACGTTTTTTGACGTCGATTTTTGACCATTTTCAGCAACTACGAAATAAAAAAGAAAAATAAAATTGGAATTCATATAAAGTTGGATAAATAAAATAGATAAGATATACATAGAGATATATAAAGTGACAAAATGACGGCATTCCCACCAGCTTGGAATAAATATATTTATGATCAAGATTTATATCAATTTTCCAATTATTGCAATCATATGTCTATTGTAAATTCTATTATATTTATGAATATATTTAAAAAATAATTATATATATATATATATATATGTATATAATATATGTATATAATATATGTATGTGTGTATGTCAATCTTTTAAGTCCATGTTAAATACAATATAAATACAAAATTATTCATTTTATTACAGATATTTGTTTTAAGAGAATATATATATATATATATATATATATATATATATATATATATATTTGTTGATATTTGTTTTAAGAGAATATATATATATATATATTCTCTTAAAACAAATATCTGTAATAAAATGAATAATTTTGTATTTATATTGTATTTAACATGGCTTAAAAGATTGACACACACACACACACACACACACACACACACACACACACACACACACACACACACACACAAAATATATCATTATTATGCAAATTCCGGTTGTACCTACGTCGAAATGATTTCTAAATGGTTTAGGCATATTCCATTTTATCGAGTGTAATCATCTTTCACGTATGGCGGGTGTATGCGTGTTTGTATATGTGTTCCTAAAATAACCTGTGCTTTAACCGCGGATTTAAGATTTCTATCCGAACTAGATCGGCACGACCTGCTTTCTCGGTGGCGGTTTCGCGCGAGGCTCGCCGTGTCGTGCGTGCGTGGGAGCGATAATGCATGATCTCGCTTAACGCCCCCGGAGTGTCGATAGGAATCGCGCCAAGGATCGATTGTGTCACGGGTTCTCAGCCACAGCTGTGTCCACGTGTAGACGCCGTTATAACAGCTGGTGCGAAAACTCTCTTGTGCAAGCACGCGCGCATGCGCTCGATCACATACGCTAACTTACTATGATATAACAGATGCGAGAGAGATTCGATCTCGTCGTCGAACGATCGGCTCTCCTTTCATCGATCGGACCGAAGATGATGCGCGACGCGTGCATACGTCGCGTAATATACGTTGTTACGTGTAATTTGAGGTATATTATGCACCAACAATTTTGAGCGAAGCCATGTGTCGATGCGACGATTTTTCAAAATTCCAATGGCATCAGACTAATATTTCATATTCGCCGCCTGATGGCGAACTTCCGTAAACTTTCGGGAACTTCGCTGGAGTTTTTCAAGGCACATCCGACAAATTTATCGTACGGCGTATGAAATATTAGGCTTTGGCACTCTTGAAAATCATATATCCATCAATATTTTGGAACTGGAACGGCTATAATGCCATCTCAGATGCGAAAGAAAGAAAATCGTCCTTTCACCTCGCCTCGAAACCATCAAATTGGTCTCTCTATTTCAAAGCCGCAGAGTTGGTCCTACTATTTCAAAGCCGCAGAATCGCATTGGTTGGTTCCTCTGCCACAAAATCATATCGTTTGTTCTAGTTCCAAAGTATTAAATCTATTATATTTTAATCTTAATATATAGCTTCTTACGTATGCTTGAATAGTTTTATAAATTATCTTTTTTATACTTCTATTATGCAAAAAAGCATAGGATATCATATATTTTTGTTATCATGCAAATATGCGACACACACACACACACACACACACACAACTATATGATTTTATATATATATATATATATATAAATGAGTATGGAAAAAACTAATATGATCTACCATCTAAAATTTCTATATTGGCATTTTCTTCGCTTACGCTTCGCAATGGGCTTATTACGGACAATTCCGTGTAACTTTCCCCCGTGGAATCCCCCGTAACTTATCCGGATGTCATTCCCCATTTATTCGAAGCAACATGAACCGTACAACGTGCCAGGTCTCGTCGCTCGACAGGAAAGCCCCGGCTTTCGTCCGGGACGACGTGCTCATCGTCATCGTCGAAGGTTCGGCCGGGTCTTGGGTGAAAGATCTTATCGACTAATTGGAGCAGCGCGAGAGAACGGCGATAGAGGAGGATTCCCTCGTGCGGTGTCTCCTCAAGTTTAATACAACGCCGGCGTCTTCCCATCTCTCGGGAACCGACAGCTACCTAATTACGATCTCTCCTTTCCGACGAAGGAGGAAAGAGATGGGGCGGGTAAGAAAGGGGAATCAAGAGGGGCTGAATTGCTGGTCCAGTCAGGTACGACGAGGATTGTTACCGCGCATCGACGTGCGCGCGCGCGCGCGCGCGATCACCGCGGGAGCTGTCGCTTCTGTTATCGTTATCGCGACAACCCTTTTTCTCTACGGCAGCGCAAAGGACTCCCGCGGTTCTCTAAGATCTTATCGGTTAATTAGAGGCTCGGCGAGAGAAGGGTGGCGGTGGGGAGGGTGGAACGGATCCTCCGGCATGGGCGAGGCGGCCGATGCGGTTCACGCTTTTAATATGCCTGGCTCACACAGTGGGTTTTTTTGTCGGCAACGCCGCGCGCGATAGGTCTAATATGATTATGCGATCCCCTTCACCCTAAAGGTCTTGAAAGGAATTTTATGCGAGCGATCGCGTCGATTATGCAGATGGAAAAGGAGGCTGCATATCGGGGCGGGTTAATAGATAGGCATAATAATATGCGATTGAAAAGGTGAAATAAATTATAGTGAATATTGCTTCTCTTTGTCATTAATGGATCGATGAATATTAAACTGTTAGCTAAACTTCTCCTTTAATAGATGCAACATCGTGATTACGTGTCGTTGATTTTATTGAAAAGTTTAACAGATAAAAACCTTGATAGATTTGCAATCTCCACATCTCCTAAAAGCTGAAAATATTTAAAACTCGTTAACTCAAACGGTCTCTCCATTTTTTCGCATTATTGTCGCTTACCAGTGGCGAACATGCGATCGCGCAAAAAGTATCCTGACTGGTTTATTTTAATCAACTTTCCATGCAAATATCCCACTAGAGAGGGCGAGGCGGGGATAAGCTCAAGCGGGGAGTTTAAATCCCCGGGCGAAGGGAAAGAGTTAAGCTCCGTTAATGAACATCCCGCGAAACTCTATAAAGCTCACAAATACCGATCTTTCCGTTCCTCTTTTTTTCTTCTCCCCGTTTCGATTGTGTGTCGCGGTTTTAACTTCTTTTCGCGAGACGCGTCCAAGTGGGCGCTCACCCACTGACATCGCGGGCTTTAAACAAACAAACTTCAGGATTATCTCGGGGGCTCTGGGAATTTGCTCTACGCGTTGTTTCTAATTCTATACGCTTCCCTGGGCCGGGGGATAGTTGCGTGCAAATAAAGCCGCGAAGTGGATAGGTGTACGGAATACATGCCGGATATCGAACTAGTTAGATACCTGTGTTGTCTTCCTATTCACGCTTCTTGGAGTGCGCCTATCTGCAAACCGGTGAAACGTGCGCGAGGAGGAAGCAGGTACAGGAAAATGCAAAGCAATTCACGAAGATATCGTACAAGTTACGTAGTAGATATTGCTGTACAATTACAGATAGTGACTCAATTATTTAAAGGATAACTGTAAAGGATAACTGCAATATTGTAATTATAATTTGTACGTTGTGATTACAACATACAATTATCTACCCATAATTATCTCTGATTCTCTGAGAAACACTGTTAAAAAATACTTCCGTGAATTATTCTATATTCCTTCTTTTGTAAGAGAGGTAGTTATCGGAAACGATATTGATGTGAGGAGCTTTCGTTAGCCGCCAGTACTTCTCATTAAGAATGAAATATATCGATACTTTTTCATCGCATTGTAAGAAGAAAATCAAATTGTTCATTCTGGCAAATCAGAGACGAAAAAGTTTCGGAAGTGTTAGCAGTCGGAAATATGCATGCCATGAATGATTTTTTTTTGCCCATTACTCTTACTAACACAATTTATTAAATTTTTAATGTCATGGTAAGAAATTAAGTAATTAAGTTATATTTTTTTATAAAACCATTTTGTCACAGTGCCGTTTGCTTTAAATGTTTGATTGCCCGAATAATGTATACATATATAGTGACAAAGGTATAGAAAATTATTCAACGATTCCAAATATCAATATTTATTTCGATATATAAAAACGAATATCCATCTAACGCGATATTGAAAACAGAATGTATCAATATTTTATTTCCATAACTGCATCGCTATAACGGTCATGCCGCCTAGATGTTCGCTTCTACATGTTGAGTGTATTTATATTTCCTGACTCACGTCCGCGGAAGAGAATTCACGCGCCCTGACTACAGTCGGTCGGTTCATCGTACCGCGAATCGATCGGTCGTAACTCCTTTAGGGACAAATTATTCTGACGGTTCCTCCATCGAGAACTTTTACTTTACACCGGGGAATATGGAAGTGATGCGCGAATTTGCTACTTCATGGGGCTATGATTTTCACGTTATTGTGAAACGAATGTCCCTATTTTCATCCTTATTATAGGGGATTTTATTTTTGTTTTCTATATGGGGAAGATTCGATTCATAAAGCCGATTGCAATTTATTTTTCTGGACGCTTATAAAATATTATGATATCACGTCATGTAACTGAAATTTTTATATATAACGTGTGGAAAAATAATTTTTTAAAAAAATATAACGTGTGGGAAAAAAAATTTTTTATAACGTTACGATATATTTATATTATAATTGTTGAAATCTTTATGTCATTACGTCATTGTTACAATTCTGAGTTATTTTGTGGTATGCCATTCTTCAGATCCTTATGTGCGCTTTCATAAATTTTATGGACTACAAGGTTTCTTCTTATTATGCAAGGTTCGCTGCGTATGTGCAATAAAATCGCACGCAACCAACGAAAATAGAGTACATTCGTTTCTTCCAAGAAACGTGTTCTTGAAACTTCATGGTGGTCCAGAATTATTATTAGCTACTCGCTCTTTCGTAACTACAATTACGGCGATAATGATGGGACACGCGAGAGTAAAACATATTTGCAAAGTGCAACCTTGTTGCCGAATTTTAACGTTCTCATTTTTTTCCATTACGGTGTAACTCACGATCGTAAACTTTAATTTCTTCGGACAGGCCTCGGTCTCGTTATTTCGAGGTTGGACTATCTTTCTTGAAGTATGCTCTTCTGTGCGCGCCGTTTATGGCGCGAATCGCACACGTAGAGGTATCATACGTGGAAAATTTGGCGTGAAATCACTGATTCTGAAGCGCGAACACGTATAACCATAAGTCTCAATACGAAATAAGTACCTACTACGATCTTGCACTGACCACCATAAAAGTCCAGCGGACGAAAAAAAAGAGGGAGAATGGTCTTGCCTTTGAAAATATATGCTCGTATATATATATATATATATTTTCCAACATTTTGACGTATGAGGACGTATGTGAGTTATTCCGACCATAATTTTTGTTCGGCTTTTTTCATTAACGTTAGTATTTTTTTTTTATTAATTTATGCTCTGTACATAATGTCTTTTTTAAATTTACTTTAACGTTTAATTGACAA